>NC_085138.1:137681283-137731283 GCF_035046485.1 Aedes albopictus | reverse complement strand
AATCATTCTTCATGCGTCAACAGTAGGGCTTCCAAATTTCCCGGGATTCAGCTTCCCGGGAAACGGGAAAAAATATGACCATTTCCCGGGATTTCCCAGGATTCCGGGATTTGAGAAAATTTTATTTTTAAGCGAAAAATGTATTTATTTTAAAGAAAATCGTTTATTAGATATCATATTTTTCCGTTTCCTATTATAGACTGTGCACAATTCAGCAAATTTTACGATAAGAAGGTTCATAGTTTACCATCAATGCATTTTAAGTACGATTTCAACTAGCAATGAATAATGAAATTTTAATTTGAAATAAACTATAACATACGATAACTGCCAAAAAAAAAACGAAAAAAAAACTTCGTTGAGGAATTCTGAAGTCAAAGTAAAGGGCTACAATAGTAAAAACCCAACGAAGCCCAATAATGGCCCAATATGTGCTATTATCTGATCGTCTAATTAGCAAGAGCTGTACACAGCTAATCGCGTTCGGTAATTTTTACCGAAATCTCAACCGCTGAGCGTTCGGTAATGGATTCTTAACGGAATTCTGTAAAAAATTACCAAATTTCGGTAAAATGTTATCGTTTATCTGTCAAACTCTAACGAACTTCGGTAAAAGTTGCTTCCTTTACCGATTTTTTCCTGTAAAACAAACTTAACGGTTGAGATTTCGGTAAAACATTACCGAAGTCGGTGATTTTTTCTAACTGTGTATGAGGTTGTTGCACCATGATCTAGTAGCAATGTACAAATTGATTTGTTCATAAATAGTTGGGCAGTCATCAAGACCTTGTAGACGATCAGAGAACTCTGACTGTATTGCTGTATGGTTGGAGGTGGAACTAAAGCATGAACTCCATACTTTGAAGCAGTACTAAAAAAAAGTAGAATCGTAGTCGGTTGAAATCAGTTTCAATGCCTTCATATTATTAAGAGGATTTTATCTGCGTAAACTTTCCGTTAGCGTTAAGCTCGAATTATATAATAACATCAACATAAATAACATCTGCATAGAGGCAATAGAGGTCATGTGATTTGACGAACATTAATCAAGAAGCTGGGCAAGTCAATCATTGACTCGCAATTTTAAATTGGTCATTAAACACTTGACAAAAAATATACAATAGAAATAAAAAATCCCGGGAAATTCGGGAAACCCGGGATACAAAAATTTTATTCCCGGGATTCGGGAATCCCGGGAAATTTCATTTCCCGGGAAATCTATCCCGGGATTGGAAGCCCTAGTCAACAGGAGTGCCCGCATCCTTCAAAGAGTATGCTGCAGGAATCCTATAGCGGCGTCGGCCAAAAAAAATCTCAAAATTCCACCAGCTATAGTTTTTCAAGTAGTGCTTCAACATTTCTAATCAATTTCTAATCAACATTTCCAATCAATTAAATAAGTCTTGAAGGATGCGAGAAAAAGTGTCTTTGTTTTTGTTTTTACCACATTTTACTCCAATACCTACATTATTTCCCAACTGTATGCAATTTAAGTTATGTTTAAAATTCATCAGTCGGAAGAATATGTAGTTATACCGGACATCACCTAATTTCAATCACTTTTTTTCGGTTCCTAATTCCGTTCGCCCAATTTGTTGTACACGGTGTGAACGGGATTAGGAACCGAAAAAAACGTGATTGGAATTAGGTGATGTCATGGTACTTAACCAAAAGGAAAAGCCCGAGCTCAACTTTATTAGTAGATACCTTAATTGTGATATAAAATCCAAATAAAATTTACTGGAGTGTCCAGTGTAAAATACAGGAACACTCTGTAAAGGATACGAAAAGGTCACGTAACTGCTACGTGGAATGCCGGTGGATAAATAGTTCATGAGTGGCTTTAGAGTTCATTCCTTGCTATCTATGTTCCACGTAAGTGTTACGTGGAAAGTGCGATGGAAAAATATCACGTATGTTTCCACGTAGCTATGACGTTTGGATTTTTTGCAGTGGCAGTATGTGTTGCGGGTGTTCTTCATCGGGTTGTTGTGATACTTTCGTCGTTCTCCATAATCAGCGTCATAATTCAGGCGTGGGTCGTCATCGTTGTACTAGTGTTAGTCAATGTATTGTCTATCCAGTTGGAATCAAGATCGACATTCAATCAAAAATTGCCATTTTCTTGGTCCACAAATGTCGCAACTGTTTCGCTTCTAGTGCGCTGTATTGCTGACAACAACGGGAAGGATGCGCACTACTTTTGATATGATCAAAAAACGTCGCGAGTTGGGTCGCGTCGCGACTTGATTGTGCGAAGTCCGGTTTGGTGGTGGCCCGACAATAGCAGTTAAAACTTAAATATAGGTCAAACAACTCCCAAACAAACAAATTGGCTTATCTCTATGTTAAAATTTTTTTTTATTTTCCTTTGAGGCAATATAACTCACGAACGGATGAATTTCCAAGTAGCGGCAAGTACTTAAAATATTCAATCTTAAAAGCGATGATTCCAGTTCCACATGTATTGCGTCACGGCATCCATAACTTAATTATTTAATCGATTAATTTGGGGATACCGTATAACTATTATTTAACAACTGCAAAAAGGCTGAAAAAGCGCCTTCTCAAGATGTTATTCAGTTAGTGGTTACATAGGAGCCGAGAAAAGAGGAGTGACAAGCAGGGCGCGGAGGCTGAAACTTATCGCATTTCGTCGTTCCCGCGTTTTCGTATTTTTCTTTGTGTTTTTTGTTCGCAATTTGTGTAAACGATCGACGATGGCTCGGTGGCAAGAGACCACATTGCCCGCATCGTGGTGCTCGTGTTCGTCGTTATTCCGAGTTCGGAAATGCTAGTATCCAAGAGATTGTTTTTCAGTGCGTCGGTTATTCTCGCTTATGTATTTTTTCGGATTCTTCGATGGACGATCGGAGAATCAGCGAGTGGTGTGAACGAGTGCACATTTAATATGGTTGGACCGTTTGCATGCTGAGACCAAAGCCAAACATAGAAAACCAGCTGGTCAGGATTACCCGGTGAGTTCGTTCCTTATTATTACTTTTTATATTTGAACATGACATATATGGGGATTTCGGAGGGGTAGCCTAAGGAAGTTAAATGAACTGGTTTCCGGGCAAATGTTCGTGGGGTGGCCAGACTTTGTCACGAGATAACAATTATCATGTTGTTTTCCGAAGGTCTCCAGTGAATTTAGCTTACCCTGCTACAACAAACCATCAGGTAGATCATTCCGTTCCGGTATGACTCTGCAGCCATAGGTAATCCTTGCGCTGATGGTGGGTACACAATCATCATCATCATCATCATCATCATCATATAACTCACGAACGGATGAATTGATTACTATGAGTTTTGCATCTGCTCAATTTGTTTTCAGGATAGCTTTGTTTATACGTGGAAAAAATAAGGAAAATCTTAAAAACAAAAAATTCTGAATGTAACGGGTGACATAAAATGTAGGGGTGGTAATGTCTGTGACATAACCGCAAGGTTTATGTATGACAAATGGTACGTCACACTCTACTCGCTTCCCATCAATTACCTTTTTAACGATTTATTCAAATATTCGGTAGTTGGTCAATTGACCAGTCGTGGCGCTGGCATCGTTTTTGCTCCTGTTTGACGTTTTCTCACTACCGCCATCTAGTGGTGGCTTGTTCAAGCACGGTATTATTAGCATTGGGCGATTTCGATTTCGTGACGATGAATTTTAATATAATTTGTTCTAAGTGTTACGTCTGTTTCTCTGTGGTTTAACTGCAATGCTTTTTAACTGCAAGTCCGGTAAGTGCAACCAATTTGCAGTTATCGCACCGCCAAACGTCAACATGGTGCGCCAGGTTGTTCACGTACAGTAGACGTTCGCTCGGTGCAAACGGTTTAACTGCAATGCTTTTTAACTGCAAGTCCGCTAAGTGCAACAACTATTTGACGGCTGTCAGTCGTTGCAGTTAGCGAATTTCATTCGGTAACTAAAACGTAAACATGTTGCACTTACCGAACGTCTACTGTAATTTCAGGATTTGCCGTACTGTGAAGATCTGGCACGTTGTCGACCAGCCATCGATAAGACCGGCTTTATAACTTCCCATGAAGTCATTCGTTTTGGATGACAGACAACAGAAGATGATCTGACCTTTCCAGGCAGCATTCAAAAAAAAATCAAAGGGGAAAGACCAAAAACTCAAAAAAAAAAATATGCTGGAAACTTTTATCACAAGAATGATAGTTTGGCTCGACAATATTGCAATAACTTTTTACAATTATAATTTCAAATGTAGTGGAGATAAATATGAAACCAGAAGTATATTTTAGTATTGGCTATGATTCTTACACTTAGCCAAATAACCTTAAGTCTTCCATAAGGCCCAACTAATGAAACGGCCTTTAAATAATTCATAATGATTCGGATGAATTTCATAAGGTCACTCTATGACGTAAAATCGTCTCACAGCTTGGCTTTTATTCATGTTTAGCAACATGGTATTCTCAAGCGTCGGTAGCCGTGTGGATAAAACACGGACTCGGCGATCCCGACGTTCATGGATCGAATCCAGTCTGCATCATTTTAGGATTTCTTTGTTCTTTTCATAAGTCTATCTTATGAAATTTGTCATAGCAAGCACGATCAATTTTTATAAGGTTTTCTTATGTCATCCGTAAGAATTAGTTATAGCAAATTTTCATAAGGTATTTCAATGAACTTCGCTAGTTTTTTTCGCTGAGTGTAGGGCTCTGCCCCATCTTCATCCAACTATGGGTAAGATGATATAGAATCAAGAAAAAAAAAGAAACAGATAAGAGAAATTAGAGTTTGCCTGCTTAAATCGACTATGTTCATATTGAGCTTATCCTGCCTTCCTGTTTCCGGTCCGTGGTTGAGACTCAAAAATATGCACACCACATACCATCACAGCAACCGCCTCGATGGCCAAAATTTTGGGATTTTTTTTTTCAAACTTTATGATTATTATTAAACCTTCGGTATGGTATTATGAAACCTTCTGTTTCAGAGAAGAGTCCACCTCGCACCAGCCACGCGTTCGACGCCACCCTATCGATGTTCTAGAGCTCCAGTTGATGGGGGAGCGTCCCATTCTACTCCTTATGCTTCCCTTCCACGTAACGATCATCTCGTCGACGGTCTTGATGTCGCAGTTCAGTTGATAATCCTCCTGTTCGTTGATGCGAAAACATTACTTGATCCCGGCGAAGTTGGACTGACCGACATTTATCTATTTCAAACTCCATCCGAATGTGGTTGCCGAACACCGTCACAAGCTACAACAGTTGATGCAGTATCTGTACTGATTCCGTAAACAGTTTCATGTCGTACATAAAGAATATGTGGGTACATTGTTGTGATCATTTTTCCCATTTTTTCAGTTTACGACCATATTTAGTTGCATATTTAGCATATTTAGCGGACTAAAGGTATCGCCTTGTAATATCCCCCTCCTGATGCTCAGAGATCTGGGCCACAGCACAGAATCTGGAATCTGAATGTGTCGAAATTACATTTTCAGCACTGCATCCTTGTGTGTTTTTGGGACACCATTTTCGTTCTTAAGGCATCACGTTGTTGGCATTACATAGTGGTCTTGTATCCTTCTCGCTTTTACCGACGACAGCCCCTTGTGCAGACTCAAAAGACACATTACACAGCGTAACAAAAATTAACTTTTTGTTTGTCTCAAGAGTAAACTTATGTGTCTCCGAAGGATTTTGGGCCGCTGAATTCGAATCCGGGCTCAGATTTGCTCCAACACGTCACAATTTTGAGCTATACCTCAATTTATAGGGCAAAATATGCGATTTTGGGCTTTTTTGACTGCAAGCCATTAAGCAAAGACATATTTTTTTAAGCAATCAAAAGGCTAATTGGTCAATTAACATCTAAATTAACGACTCATGCAGAATATTTCGTTTTACCAAATCGAATTTGATAGTTTTTAGCAATTTATGTTAGGTACGATATTTCCCATACAAGTCATCCTCCAAAAGTTGCATGCAACTTTTCATACTAACATAAAATGCTTAAATCTATCAAATTTGATTAGGTAAAACGAAATATTTTGCATCCAGTCCAACCATATCCAATCGTCGCTGTGCGGGACAGGGTTCTCCCCAAGGGGTCGGACAGCTCATTGATACTGGGATTAATATTGGTTGATATTTTTAATATTTATTAAAATCCATAATTTCATCAAAGCAGCTTTGGTTTTCTTTTCAATGAACATCTGTCATAAACCAGGATGTTGAAGACAACGAAAGTCAAACCGTAGACAAACATTGGCAAAGAATTGAAGTATTTGAAATCATATTTCATTTTTCTATTTGTAGTACATCACACACAATTTTTACAGTTTCAGGAGCTGACGATACAAAGACCCACACCAAAGAGGATCCTTTGCTGAAGACGAAATCAGCTCTACTTGATGTTCCTTGAGATAACAAATCAAATACCAAGATCTCTTACATATAATCTTTCAATAAAACCTAATTCCTTTAAGGCAGATTCCATGCAAATATGTTCAACAAGCGTATGTGTATCATGCTCGATTTCCACGTAGCTGAGGGAGGTTTGGTAAATCAAACTCTGGGGTATATATTATCATAAGAGATTATTTATTAAATTATGTACCGACACGTAGAAGGCTCTCAGAATCTACGTGTCTATAAAAGTAGTGAAGTATTTCAGGGGAAAATAATTACGAAATGAGAACCATAGAGCTTGGGAGGGTAAAATTTTAGCCAGGGTTTCGGTTTCTTTGATGATTTGTTATGTTTCGAAAACAGTATGTTATTGGTAAGATTTGGGTATCGCTTCCGAGGCAGGATAGTTTCATATTCAGGCCGCTTGATGCCACAAACTAAGCTGGCAGTACCAGCATACATTAAGCAGCATCTCATTGATAAACAAACGGTTGTTCTAACAAAAACCCAGGCTAACATAAATTTTGAATATACCCTGTGCACAAGATGAAGCTGTATGGTAGCGAGGACCGAGGAGTACGGAAATGGCCAGCGGTTTTTTATGTACAACATCAGGCTGTTCACAAAATAAGATCTGTACTAACTTCTGTGGCATTCTTGTTTGACATGATAACAAACAAAAATAACCATCACGGCACACTTGATCATTTTTGTGATATTTGGATTAATATTTTTAATATTTTTTGATATTTCGATCCCAGATCAGGCTGTCCGACCCCTTGGTTCTCCCATAGATTGACTCAGAACTGTGTGGCGTCGCCAATCTCCGGAAACCTTTCTCCAACATCAGACTTGTTATTTCGGATGCAGTTGTAGAACTCTTTTTTGGTTCATGGTGAACATCCTGTTCTGTTCTTTCCGCTTTCTCTCGAAACTCCATAACGCCACAATAATTCCGCAAGAGCACTGTTTGGGGCGAACCGAACATTAACAAGAGGAAGTGTGCTTTCGGATTTCAAGGACCGACATGAGATGAAGCTAAGAACTAACTTTATTTCTTACCTAAGGTCTTATATACTAAAATTTTCTGCCTGGGTCTTACTGTGCCATGACGCACTTGCATCTGTACCCGGCAATTTTTAGTATCTCTGTCTGCTTATCGCAATTCTATTTTCTTAACTATCAACGACTCATCGTCGCCAAGATTTACGACCGCATCTTTGGGTCGCTCTATTATTATCGATTTTGGGTCTTTATTTTCTTAATGATTATTCGTGTCTGCTTACTTACTTGTACGTACGCTACAGTAAGGATGATAAACTAAACATAAAGTGACAAGAAAATGCCATGCGGCGCACTGATAGTAATTTTCAAAAGCCCAATGACGCACAATGATTCATGTACATAATGATTGCTAATTCCGTCTACTGTAACTACATTGATTGATTTAATTAACAGCGCGTTCGTAACAAGCACTCAATCGAGATCTCGGAGTTTTGTGGGCTTTACAATTTCTGCAACATAACGAAATGAACTAGCCTTGTTGATCGATCCTCCGCTTGCATACATACTAGACTGCCCCTATTCGCACAACAGTCCCATGTTTGCTGGGTTTCCTATTAACATGGGACTATTGTGCGAATGGGGGCAGTAGAGTGGGTCATCGTTTATATGGAAAAATGAAAAATTCAATGGTATCCCATTAGATCAAAGCTTTTTTGATCCCATCTCAGGACCCAAATAAGTGTGCAAAATTTGGGCACGATCGGTTATGTCTACGTTTTGCGCATCGCGTTTGCAGTTGGTATGGGGTTTTACATGGGAAAACACACTTTTTTGCATTTCTCTCATAACATGCTAATTTTTTTCTAAAACCATATAACCGATAAAGTGAAAACATAGCCTAGGGTGCCCTGAAAAATTTTGTCAAAGACCGCGAAGTGATCTGATGCTTATGAAAAAAGTTATAGCGTTGGCATTGCTTGGCGAAACATCATGATTTTGTTGCTATTGTTATTCCTTTACATGTTAGAACATAAACACATGCATGCGGTTCGTTGGTTAGTACTATTTTCACAAGCATCGGATCGCTTTGCGGTCTTCAACAAAGTTTTTCAGAACATCCTAGGCTATCATTTAATAGCATCGGTTGAAAAGCTTCAGACAAACTTTTTCAACTTATGACAAAAATGCAAAAAATTATGTTTTCCCATACAAAATCCCATACAAATTTCAATTCAAACGCGCAAAGTGTAGACGCAACCGATCGTGCTCAAATTTTGCACAGATGCTCAGGACCCGAAACGGAACCAAAAAAGCTTTGATCTGAGAAAACGGTTCCGATGACCCACACTAAACTGAGTTAATCGACCAATCTCGGTCCGCAATGTGGCGACTCGGTTCTCCAATCGTTGCACCTACGTGGGTTTTTGTGTACTGGGGCGTGTGCGACCTTCAGCGTCTCTTTGCATGCGTGTCGACGATCCCAGCGTCTTTACAACAGCCACAGCAGCTGAATATACAGTTATTGTGCGTTTAGCACTAAATTGATTTCCGAAAAAAACTTCATTGACTTCCGCTGCCTTTCCGTTGCGTTAAACGTAACGTGGGAAGTAGTGCGCTGTACAGTAAATCTGGTATTCTATACAGCGCACTACTTCCGACGTGATGTTTAACGCATAGGAAAGGCAGCGGAAGTCAATGAAGTTTTTTCGGAAACCAATTTAGTGCTAACGCCACAATCTTGTAGGTTGTGTACGGCCTCCAAGTATTGTGGCAAAGTATCCTAGTTACCTAATTTAAGATGCTTCCTGCACTTGTTAGCTGATAGGTATTCCGCAGCGATGGTATTCGGTGCCGGGACATGGGAACTGCGTCACTGCTGTGACCTTGTACAGCACTAATTCATCTCGCAGTTGCTGTCGTTGTATATCCACTGGAGCACTGAACTCCTTCTAGACGTATCGCTAGATCATGTCCTCTCCTCTCCCAATTCCCTCTGCGCTTCCAACTTGATGCACTCCTCTTCTGCAGATGTGAGCATACATACCTATTATGAATTTATGAGACATAATTGCTCGCTGCCGTGTATACAGCTGGTTCAAGTCAAGCTGGTTCGCAAAGCGAGGGAATCTCTCATTTAACGTTTCCAGCATCCCTGATCCGCCGGACATGTCCTCTCCATCCTCGTGGAGACAAAATAGCAGCGAATCACGTAGGTTCATATTCATCTCCCTCGTCCACATGATCCGCTGCTGTCGGCCGCCTGCTGCTAACGTGAGCGACTGACGTCGATCAGCCGTTTCTGCTCTGCGTTCGTGCTGATACGGGTTGACGGCCCTTGACTAAAAAGCCTCTCTTGCACCACAGCTTCTTCCAGCCGCTGGCCACTCGTTCTGTTCTCCATTCCATGACCAGCTCCACTAGGGGCTCCCTCCTGGGGCGATCGCATTCTTCGGTTTCGTCTTGACATTGTTTCCATGCTTTTATTCCCGGAAGCTGCGAATACAGTGATCAAGCGCCGTTACTCGCCGAGTACTTGTTATTATCATTATTATTCTAATTTTATTTTCTTCTATCCCTCCCATTTCATGAGCAAAATAATTATTCCTGTGGAATTGGTATCACCTGTTACAGAGCCACCAACCAACAACGTCATCGAGGCACCACGACAATAGAGAAACAGAATGCCATGCGAATCAACGTTGGGCGTAAGTGAGTAAGCAATCCCATACTATGGGAAGATTCATTTATTACGTCCATCATTTTTCGGTTTTTGTAGACCCCCCCCCCCCCTCTGTCACGCTATTTGCCTATACTGCCGTGAATCGCATATCAGTCCCATCTTTGCTGGATTTCCTATAGAAGAATGTTTTTCCTCTGAAGAATTTTCACGTCCGATTCACGTGAAATATCACGTAGCTCATCCTTATTCTGAAAACCTCAAAAGTTATGTGATGTCAGTAACTCTCACTCGAAAACCACGTCATGTGCACCGCCCTGCTTGATTAAACCCACCTTATTTTCACGTAAATCGTTTCAATGCGTTTGTGTTGGTGTACTTCCGACTTGGAAGTTTCCGCGAAACGAAAGTTACGTGAATTTTCAGGTGTGAAAAACAGTTCAATATGGCGTCGAGAAGTAGGTTGGCGAAAGAGCTGCTTGCTGATAGGGAGTTTCTGTGCAAGTTGCTGCAAGTATTGAGGTAATTTAATTGTTTAGGGCAATTGATTGTTATTAATTATAATGAGCTGTGTGTTTTTCTATTTTCAATCATTTCAGGCGCTGGAATAGGTGTATGACGGTGACGGAGGTTCAGTTCAACGAGTGTTCGAAACGGCTGGACCTTGAGCTGGACACCAAGATGTTGCGTCAAAAACCCGAGATTTTACTCCAAATAAAAAAAAAACTATAGATTTTTCGTTGTTACATATTGGCACTATCTTGTAGCGTATTTGAGGAGGCAAGAGTTTTAAAATCCCTATAAAATGCAACGGTATATTAATTTAGCGATAGTATAAAAGCATACAAATTTTCCATTGCATTTTTGTAGGATTCAACATCTCTTGCCTCTTCAAATACGTTGCAAGCTGGTGCGGCTGCTTAAAAAATCATGGTATGGATGAATTTCGTGGAATTCATGTAGAAATTATCATGTTTTCACGTAAAAGTTACCTGAAATATCAGTATCAATCATTACGAAACGATACGTAAAAAGCCTGTCAAATTTACCTGACTAATCACGTCGATTAGCGAAACTAAAATTTGTCCAGCTACCTGACATTCAGGCGAAGGTTACGTGAAAAATATGGTGGATGAAAACTACCTATCTTTTCACGTAAATCGGACGTGAAAATTTTTCAGAGTGATGCAAATGGGACAGATATGCGATTCACGGCAGTAAATATACCTAATACACGTACTGTCACACTTTGCTAGAAATTCCAAATGCTTTTATCCTCTAACAACTTTTTTCTCATCAACAGCCAACAAAATCTCTCCGAGGACGACAGATCCAATTCCCCAAAGAAGCAACAGATCAAAACCGTCCCCAAGAAGCGAATAAATTCTCCGGTCAGCAAAAAACCTGCGACGGGCAAAAACTCTCCAACGGCCTGCAAAAAGGCACCCTTTTCGGTATCCCCGGACTCGAAAGCATTGCTAACATCTAAAAAGTTGAAGCAGTTGATTGAATCATCACCTGCTCCAGCGAACGCGCCGGAGCCATCCTCCTCGAGCTCAACCGGTGTGAAAAGGAAAGCGCTCCCCGTCGCCAGTGCAACTCCCAGCAGCTCCAGCTCCAGCAGCACCATCACGGCGCCACCAACCGAAACAGCAGCATCCGTTCCGATAAAGAAAGAGCGGTGTGACGAGAGCGAGTCTAAAGATTGTCCCGAACAGCCCAGTCCAACCAGCTGGACCAGAGATGAAGACAAGGTGATCCTGGAGGAGATCAAGACGGGGTACAGTTCGGTTGAACAGCTGGTGGAGCGAATCGGGATGAAGATTCAGGGAAGGAGTGCGACCGAGATACGACTGAGGTATGAATTCTTAATGGAAGTGCTGAAGAAATTTCAGCGACCCAATTAGGGGAGTGTGCTAGGGTGTGTTTTCTGTTTGTGTAGTTATAGGTGCATTTTGTTTCTAGTGTAGATTTTATTTATGTTTTTTTTTCAAATTGTCCATCATGCAATAAAAGCTATGTACGAACTAGTTCATTCGTTTATTAGTCGGTGTAGTATCACAGTGTTCTTTGTAGAACTTTCTTAAAAGTAAAATTGTCTCTACGGTGGACTTCACTTAGTGCCCGGATTTCGAGATTAATGTGCCGCTTCTCGCTGGCATTGCATGTATTTGTATATTGTGAGGCAAGTACAATGATACTCTATGCCCAGGGAGTCGAGAAAATTTTCCCGATCGGAACGGGAATCGAACCCGCCGTCTCCGGATTGGCGATCCATAGCCTTAACCACTAGGCTAACTGGAGACCCCGCGTCAGCTTCTATGTTCCAATGCTTCTCTGTTGTGTCTAAGTCGATACCGATCTATCAGTTCGTGATATTTTTCTGTTGGTTTCTTAAACGATATGCCGAGTTTCGGGGGCAGTAGGATTTTGGCCGGGATGGGGCAACTATCTTAGGTATAGCATCCGGTGGAGAAGGATTTCATGATTTGTCGAGGATGTTTTCGTACGAAAATATGCCTGATTTATTTGTGTTGAGACTTATAATGTGGATCATGGATTTTCGTTTTTACCAGAACTAAGTTCCAGTGAGTTAATGAAAAGCATTTATATTTATTGATAAGAAGCAAATTCATTACGTTTATTATTTCATCTAATATTTTACGTGCTAAACTAAAACAAAATGCATACTTTGCTGCTCAGACTCAGTGCTCGGCGATTTGCAATTCTATGACATCTGGGAAAATTTGAACGTCTCTCCTACTGCTGCACCACGATGAATAACTCGTTTCCGACTAGTACCACAGTGCAAAGTTTGAGCTTCCGGTAGTAGCTGCTGCGCCATCTTATCTATCCTTCTTCTGGGCGCCCTTAAGGCGCTCCAGCCGTTGCAGCAGCGTCGGGTGCGAGTGGTTCCACGCCGAGTACATCCAGTCGTAGATCGGGAAGCCAAGATTGTCGATGTGCAGCTTCACAAGGGCCTTGCCCAAATCCTTCGAATATCCAAGCCCATTGGCAAAGTCGTCCGCTTGGTACTCGAAACGACGCGAGAGAATCGTCATGCAAAAGGAGATCAGGGTGTTGTACGGAGCCAGGACATACATTACGATGACGAGGAATCCAATCAGGATAGGTTGAACGTTTTCCGGGAAACCGACCGCTTGATACAGGGGCGAATACTTGAACAGCTGCGAGAAGACACTGAAGATGAGGAACATCTGGATCTGCATGATGATGATATTCTTCCGGACGTGTCCCAACTTCCAGTGGCCCAGCTCGTGGGCAAGAACCGCCAACACTTCCTTGTTCTCGCAGCCTTTTCCTTTTTCGTCTTCGGCCAGGGTCGAATCATCCGGAAGTCCTTTGTTCAGAAGAAGTGTGTCGAACAGAACGATTCGCTTGGCTCCAAACAATCCCGTAAAGTAAGCATTGCTGTGAGCCGACCGTTTGGAACCTTCCACGACAAACAGCTTTCCGAGTGGGAACTTGAGCGAAGCGGCAAGTTGTTCGATGCTGGTCTTCAATTCGCCGTCCTCCAGCGGACGGAACTTATCGAACAGTGGAGCAATGTAAACCGGGTAAACCGTGATCAACACCAGCGAGACAACTCCCACGAAGGCCCACAGCCAAAGGAAGAAATAGTCGCCACCGATTTGGACAATGTACACGATGGCGGCCACGATCGGAATGGACAAAACCTGTCCCACGAGGAACGACTTGATCTGATCCTTTACGAAAAACACCGGCGTCTGCTTGTTGAATCCGTGTTTCTCCTCCAGCACGAACGTCCCGTAGATCTTGAACGGCATATCCTTGAATACCCCGATCAGGTTGATCATCATCAGGAATACGATGCTGACGTGTATTTCGTTCGCCGGATTCAATCCAACTCGACCGGAAATCTCCAACGCTCGTGCCCAGACCATCGCCACAAACCCGCTGTACAGCTCGATCGTAGCAATTCCGACGTCGCACACCAGCAGCTTGAAAACTTCGAAATTCGCCTTGTCCAACCCGTACAACCGGGCCTTCTCGAAGGTCTCCTTCTGCATCACATCGCGCAGTTCCACCGGGACTTCCTTGCTGTTTTCATAAACGTAGATCTGGCGCCGCGTCAAATAGAGGTTGACCAGGTTCTCCAGAAACAGGAAGATCAAAATCGAGTAGAGCGTGAGCTCACTCTTGGACAGCTCATCGAACATCCCGTCGCCGTCGTTATCGTCGGCGGCCTAAAAAGATGGTGAAAGAGAAACTTGATTATCATCACTGATAAGACGTTGAAACGCTTATCTTGAACTTACTTTTACAGAAAACTGCGTTTACCAGAAGATTATCCTTTGGTCCGTCTCAATGTTGGACTGTTTGTAACAAAATTACACGTAAGAGGAAAAATCAGTTCGCTTTTCTTCTGCACTTTCCGACGACCGAAAAATGCAACCGCGAGACGAAAACTGCAGCTAAAACCGCGATGACGCGCTTCGATGGATGACAGTTATGAATCGGCGATGTTTTCAAACCCCTTTAGAAATGTATCTGCAGCAGGAGCACGTTCGTAGTTGATCACACAGAACGCACGCTAGCTCAAAACTACTCAAAACTGCAGGAGCAACAACATGTGCAGTAGAAGTTCGATATGTTTACCGTTCAGTTACCGAATGAAATTTGCTAACTGCAACGACTGACAGCCGTCAAACAACAGTTGCCAATTGCTGTTGGACGCAGCCAGAATGCACTCAAAAATATCGTAATGCAGCTGTAGCACAAACGAAGATAAATTCGTCTGTGGCTGTAGCACCGACGAACCGACATGCCAGCTAGTGCCAAGGTTCATGAAATTTTCGTCCAAAATTTTAAAATAAAAACCGTTGAAAAATAGCGCCATCTGTTGATTTTGGTTCGGAACTATTTTGGCCGAAATATTTCGAACACTCTTAAATAATGCCACCCATAGGTGTGCTGGAATGAACAAATTTTTCAAACATTCGATAATGCTGTTTATTTCATAACAATTACTAAAATTTCTCATGATAAACTAAGAAAAGATAGATTCACAAACTGTGTTCAAAACAAAACTTTTGAGGAGCGTAAAAGACTCAATAATCTTACAGAATTTCATACTTTGATTCAATTAAACGTAGAGTGTTTGTTTGTATTCCGCGGCGTCGCCGTCGTCGTCGGTCATGCCTTCATCATACTGCAGCCACATCAGAACACAATTTCATATCTTAATTTTCCGAAAGCACAATTTATTATTAGGCCTAATTCATATAAGTATTGACTTCTGGGAGATTTTATTTTTTCAAATAAAAGTTGAAATAGTAGTCAGCCCAGTCAGCGTCACTAAAACGGCAGCAGGAGCAGCATCATCGTCGCGACGCTTGCACAATTCGATGGGAATATAGTGTGCAGACGGTAACAGCCACCAATGTTTGAATTTATTTTCACGCTGGGACATTTAATATAACATCCTTAATTGCTTCCCAAAATTCTTAAGTATGCCGTAATTGCCGTAATGCTCCATTCTGAGGCAACGCGTAGCTACAGATTGACAATACTGGCCATCACGTGTTTTTGTTTACACAGCGTTTGATCAAGACGCCGCGACGCCGGCTGTATAAATGTCATGACGGGCTAAACGTCACTTTCAATTTGACACTAGCGATCACTGCAATTTGAATTTACCGTGTAATTATTTCGGTCAAGTCTCGGAATCGAGTGGCACGTCGGTTTAGTCGGTGGCTGTAGTGCATCCGAAAAACATTGCAACTCTGTTGACGTTTTGTTTTTGACAGATATCGGTGCGATAACTGCAAAATTGTTGCACTTAGCGGACTTGCAGTTAAAAAGCATTGCAGTTAAACCGTTTGCACCGAGCGAACGTCTACTGTCTTATAGCCCAGTTTCGTGTTTAAAAGAAATCGCTCAAGAAAGTTTTTGACCGATTCCTGCCAGAAACTTTCTACAGTGACTGCTGTTGCGGGAGATGAAGATGAACCGACTCTTACAGCAGACATAACGTTTATTTAAACAGATATAACGTTTATTTAAACATTCAATTGACATACACAATTTACCTACAAATTCGGTAACCTAATTAGGAGGGCAGTTGCCTCCGTCCTGGTACACAGGCATCTCCACACTGGAGCTACAATTCGCTTTGTGTCCGTATTCTATTACAATGTACAATCATTACAATGGGTTGTCGAGGTAAGTACAGTGGTGCTCAAACTGATACAAATGTTGTTCAAATTAATTGCACGCATTCTGCGTAACAGACTGCCATTTGAATTGTCATTTCTTCGCAACTGCGTACTGCGATCGAAGAAAAGGCGGTTTCTTGAGCGATTCAGGCAAGGAATTTCCCATGCATCAAGATAGGCTAAGAAATTCCTTCTGAACTGCAAACAGCGCTATAACCTCGAATATAACTAAACCAAGTGTAAATAAAATTTGAACTCAAAGTTCAACAAACTGAGCCATTTTACGAAGTGACAACAATGTTGATGATAATATTGATATTCACGGGTTAGGTCGCATGCTCCTGTCAAAATTTCATTCATAAAATCGGCTCGTAAAATGGACTATGGTTCACTGCACGAATTCAGGATGGCCTGCTTTCTCCCACAGAAAATTTGACGTTTAAGAGGTGCCGGCACCGATCAAACGTCAAATTTTCGGTGAGGGTAAATTCGTACCGTGGACCATAAGCAAAATGGTTCTCACTCTGAGGGTCTGTTCCAATTGGCGATTTGAAATTAATTTTGACTTGAATTTGACAGTTCGATACTTAAACTTGACAGTTCTCCTAAGGTAATAATTATTGCTGACTGCACCCCAAATTGGAGTAACACAATAGTGTGCACACACCTTCAAAGTGTGATTGCAGCGCAGGGCAACGTCGGATCGAGTTGGGGTCTTCGGTGCACTTATTCCTTGTAAATGGAGGAATAAGTGCACCGAAGACGTCGAGACGATCCGAGCCAAATGTGCACTTCTATCACACTTTTCAGGCGTACCAATAAAAGTGTGATAGTCCAATTTGGGATGTAGTCTGCAATATCCTCGGCAATATCATATTGTTAAATTTTAGGTGAAATTAATTTTAATTCTCCAATGAGCCATTTTACGAGACGTTTCGGATCAGCTGATCGCTCATTTCATGAATGAAAATTTGACAGGAGGTTGCGCCCAAGCCCGTGAGTGTTAATATCAATATCAACACTGTTGTCGTTTCGTAAAATAGACTATGAGCGCTTGCACGCTGACGTCATCACTGTCTCCTTCTCTTTCTTTCCTTCGGCGTCGGTCCATAAAGCCGTCCTTGCCCTCAAAAAAATTTTGAGGGCAATGTTTACAAATCGTATGAGAATTGGGTTGTTTAGTGAAAAAATATTGCTTTTTTTCTGTAGCCTAATCGAAAGAGCTTATTTTTCTGAGTATAACGTGATTTTATTGGATTCCAATACCTTTGTTTCGATGGTTAAATTAACAAAACAGTTTTAATTTTCGTGAATAGAATGACAGTTCAATCGATAAAGTGACAGTTCGACCCGAACAAAAAATTTTCCCCATACAAACTTTAAATGCATTTTAAAAATAGTTCCCGGACTTCAAAAAATATGAGATTTTGGATTTCCACTGATTTTTGGGCGGAGATTCCGATTATGAAATAATCCGGATAACCCTAAAGAACCCAATTCGATGAGGTTATGTTTTTGATGCAAGCCTCTATTGAGTTGTCCAAAAAATGTCTCACGAAACCTAATGCAAGCCTATCCATATACGTGAGAACAAAAGATGTTTACAAAGTTCTTACAGATAGATTAACACGGAAAATCTGAACACAAACCACTACCACACAGGAATTTGGATTGGTCAATTGGAACAGACCCTTAGTATCACGTTCACAGCTTCCACCCTTCAGAACTTCCCGCTGACAGTTGCGAAGAAAACATCGCCGCAAATCATAAAAACATCGCACGCAAAGGAAAACGGAACAAAAGTCGACGCTCTTTTTCCCTCGGTGCATTCAGTTCAATCCAGGCATCATCGTCGTCGGTCGGTCGTAAAGTGCGTTCCGCATTTTTTAATCAAAAACGCAAAAAAAAGTAAATTTCGGACCATTCTTGCGGATTATTGTGATCTTGAAGAGGATCCTGTGTGCGGTGGGTAATTAACTCGGCGAATGCCACGGCAATCGTATTTCGGATCAGTGGTGAACAAAACCTGGTGTGTTGTGATGGAGGCGTGATCCCATCCCATGGGAAGCAGCAGCAGCACCAGCAGAGAGCATCCGGGAATGTGAAATTTCTTCAACCATCGTCGGGTTTCGGGAGTGGGATCTGATCGATCTCTTATGGTGGCAGCCAGTCGTAAGACATCCTGCGGAAAAGAAAGCACGGTTTTGACCCCGGGAGGAAACAAACGGAAGCGAATAGTGAACAAAAGTTGAAACGCATTTAGGATTGCTTGTCGTTCGTATAATGATCATCGTCGTGGCTCTAAATAGAAGAGAGGAAAGGATCCGCAATTCCGCGACGTGTAAAGTGTGATTTTTGTGTCATTCTGCTGATTAATTTTCGTGTTGGTGGAGCTTTCTGCTCAGTGCCGTTTCTGGTGGTGTGGTGGTAAATAAAACCAACAAAACAAGAAGAATCGGTAGCGACTCAAGAAAGATAATGTCGTCTTGCGGTGGCCGACGAAAATAATATAGATTTGCTGCTGAGAATCGTCGTCTCAAGTCGGTCCCCATCTGTATCCCCGTAGTGGGCGAGTGAGGGAGAACCGTCGCAATAATTACTCGAGCGCATTTTCAAATAGACGTAAGTAGGGTTTTTCATTATTTTTAAACAAAAATCAAAAGAGAAGATGAAAATCCACACGAAATACTGTTTACCATTTACAATATTCAATTTTGCACGAAACCGATTCGCAGAAAAAAAAATACGCGTGAATAGCGTAACATTTTAAAAGGGTCAATCTTCGAAACGTAAAAATTGAGTATCGCACTCAGATTAAATCAAATTTGTTAATTCTTTTTCAAAGAGAAACACTACTCAGTCCTACAAAAAGTTTATCATAAAATATTATGTAAATAAGATCGTTAATGATTAACAAAAAAATAAATAAAAATATCAAGTGGTGTGGGAAAATTATAGATATGGTAAATATTTTAAGTAATAATCAAATTCTGGGTTGACATAAGCTAAACTACACAGTTTATATTGTGGGTTAAGTCCCAATCCACTCTAAAATCTTTTTATGCAATTCAGTATCATAATTTATATTTCATCTAACTCATTTTAGTATCATAATGGCCATTTTTTCCGAACTGGTTCATTATACAACTGAAATGGGTTGTATAATGAAAAATAGTTGTATAATGTTCATTATGCAACTTATTTGAGTTTCATTTTGAACATTATTCAATTCAAATGAGTTGCATTATGAAAAACTCATTGCATAATAGTTATTTATGTAACGAGTTGCAAAAAGTTGATTTTTTTCAGCACGAGTCGTACATTTATCCAACGAGGCTTGACGAGTTGGATAAATACGAAGAGTGCTGAAAAATCGAGTTTTGCAACGAGTTCCATACCAAATTTTATGCAATGATTTTTTCATAATGCAACTCATTTAAGTTGCATAATGTTCATAATGCAACTCAAATGAGTTGCATTATGAAAATTATGCAACTATTTTTCATTATGCAACTCATTTCAGTTGCATTATGAACCAGTTCGGAAAAGTTGATCATTATGATACCAAAATGAGTTATATAAAATAGAAATTATGATACTGAATTGCATAAAATTTTGTATGGAACTCGTTGCAAAACTCGTGTAAATGTACGGTTCGTGCTGAAAAAATCAACTTTTTGTTACTCGTTACATAAATAACTATTTACGCCTTTTTGTCGAAGTCAGAGAAGAAAAGTACCCTAAACGGCCAGTGGCAAGAATATTGCCACCAGCGCTGGTGGCCTCAACGGGCAGTGGCAACTATATTGTCACCTCAAAAGCTCGTTTTTGGGGTAAATGGGCAGTGGCAAGGCAACTATATTGCCACCTAGATTTTTGAGAGTTTCTTTCAAACAAAAATGGTTATATACATTTAATCATGTATTATCATTTCCATAATAGTATGCGTTGACAACTCTTCTAGTTTTCTCGGCCTTATAAAGGGTTAATAAATGCACTGACCCATACCAAATATACCGTCGTTGGGGGTGAGAATGGGTCAAAAAACGATACTCAAAGATTGTTTGTTAAATAACAAATGCAATTGAAGTCGGAGTAACTTTTTATTTGGTATGTATACTCTCCTATGTGGTAATGATAGTTTAGCAAGAAAGTATCACGTTATATGAATTGCTTAGTAAACTACAAATGATTGAAAATTGACCCAATCTCACCCCTTAGAGGGGGTGAGAATGGGTCAAAGTATTCGAAATCACCTATCTAAGAATATAAATTAATTTTATTGATCATATATAGTAAACCTACTCAAAACACAATGTTATCATGACAAATAAAAGCTTAGGTAATTTTAAAAGATGATTAATCCACCTAAAAGGGCTAATACAACGGGAAAAATGGTCGAAATTTGATAAAACAACGTTTGTATACTGTATCATCATTTTTAGCCATCATAATCATCCTCATTAAGAGTTTCAATCTCCATGAGAGGAGAAGAAATTACAATGAGGGAGGGGCGAAGAAAGAATGAAAGATTGATTGTAAAAAAAACATGCTAGTTTTTGTATACTGCATAAGAAATGTCTAACCAAACCCTCCGTTATAAACTCTTATGTACATGATCATTGGCCTCTATATTGCTAAAGCAAATCACTCGATCTCAAGATAGAGGTTCGTTCAAATATTATGTTAAGTCTTGTGTTAAGTCTATTTTGTGAGCTTCCGATATTGCAGTACACTAAAGATTAGCTGATGATTAGAGGAGCTGTCCACACGCATGTGTGTATTGTTATAAATGATTTTAGGCTTTAAACGTATTAAAACACTCGTTTGACGCTTCTCGACATATTTTTGAAAGAAATCGTGATTTAGTGAAAATACGGTAAACATGGCACCACTCTAACGTCAAATGGGGACTGGATAACAAGTTGAATTTTTAGTTAAGGTTATGTGCACTCGATAACTTGCTTGACCCAATCTCACCCCCATTCTTAATATTTAGACATAGGGTCGAAAATATTAAGTTTTAAAATAAAAAGAGCAATGACAGCCCGCTTTTTTTATTACATCAACCAGGTAATACCTACAGCTAACCACTTATAAGAAAATTTATGGTTAGGTACTTGTATTAAACATTACGAAGGAGAAATTTTTTCAGAGTGATTTACGAGTAGTTTCATCATATAAGTTTAGCCACAAATTTAACAAAAAACGATTATTGCAAAACATCTTATTCTGTATCATGACGTGTAAAAACATCTCCCCTTTGAAATAATATAAAGTTTTCAATAGAAATTATCGATAGTTATTGAGCTATTTCAAATTTTATGTTTCTCTGTTTTGACCCAATCTCACCCCCCAGACCCATTGTCACCCCCATCGACGGTACCCATACTGCATAGAGTCTAAAATTCATGAAACAGTAGCCATCTTGAGTTTTGTTCTAACATTTTAGATTTTCTGATCTTAACTTTTGGACTTCGGATGTCTTCGCTCCGATTTTTTCATCCCGCTTTTAAAAATTTTCAATACTATTAGCGCTGCAAATCTCATAGTTTTATTCTCAAATTAAGGTCTGTCGCGCAAAGACAGTGAACAAATCGGAACATTATTGTACATATATCCACATTTCATGATTTCAGATCTGAAACTCCATTAAACATCAGCCCTCTTGAATTTAAATCCACCATTTCTGATTGCCACTTTTGAATTACGGACATTTTACCATTACCAAATACACTCATATTGCATGATTTTAGAACCTAAAACTCCTTAAAAAGCCGCTCTCTCGAATTTTGGGTCGCCATACTGAGTTATGAGTTGTCATCCTGAATATTTTGTTTGACATATGTTTACTTCGGATATTTTCTCAAATATACCCTGTCTAATACTCATTAAAACAGCTGCCATCTTTAATTGTAGGCCGCCATCTTGTATATTCTGGTCACCATTTTTAAATACCGGACGTCTTTCTTATACCAAATACAGTAAGAACCCGATTTTGTCAGCTCTTAGTTGCATTTTGGGCTGAAAAAATCGAGACATTTTTCAAAATTAATTCTTTACTCATAAAAAGTGGTTTTGATCTGGTCGAACACAATTGCAGCGAGTGAGGAGTGCCGGAGATGGGTGGGGAAAGGGTGGAGGGTGTTCAAAAAATAAAAAGGGGGTTGAGGACAGCGAAAAAGGGACTTTCAGTGTGAGTATTCAGTGCTTTAAATGCTTTAAGGGCCGATTTCTTCACCTCGGCTTAACCGGTAAGCCAGGCTTACCCATACAATTAAACCTGGCTTAACGCTTAAGCCAGGGTGAAGAAATCGACCCTAAGGAGTTTACCCCTCCTTGATCTTCGGCTTTGGATTGACTTGCGCTCTTTTTGCATCACCAACTGCAAAATAAAAAATGAGTATTCAGTGCTTTAAGAAAATGTTTTTAAACTTCCGTAACTCGCGCGGTTGGAAAGACCACCAGCACCACACTAATGCTCTGTACAAAAGCGTGATTTTTCAAAGTGTTGTTCAAAATACAACAGCGCGATCGCTCGAGGGTTAAGCATTTTACGGGACAACTAAACCTTTTACCTCTTCTTGTCATGGCATCCCTAACAGAATCTTCACGCAATATGTAGTAATTGAGTTCTATAGAAGACAGTAGACGGCAGCGGAAGCGAAACAGTTCAGCGCAACTGGCTCTGTTTCCGTTGCCTTTCTGCTTTGATTTCCAAAGTGTCCTGAACAGAAAGCATTCCCTGCTGCGTGTTCATGACAAACACAACTAACAGTGGGAGCGGTTATGCCAGTAACTGGAAAGCACACTTATCACATCAGTGAACACAATTTCTAATGGAATCTAATGGGTCGACTACCAGAAAAAAAAAACCGGGAATGTCAGGGAATTTTGTTGATGGTCAAGGAAAGTTTTCACGACAGTTACAATATGTGTAATTTATGCTTCTGCTATGGAACTAAAAAAACTAGCTGAAGTGTTTCTTTACACTATTAAATCTATGATTCTGACTTACGTGCAAATCAATGTATCCTGAGTGTTATTATAGTATTCAGCGTAATGATTTTGTTGAATCTCTAGTGATAATCTCGGAAAAATCTTCCCATGATTGCCTAGTTCTTTTTTTGCTTCATTCTAGATCTACGCTCCCAGTAAAGCTTGGACTGCCTCTCTTCGACTTAGTGTTCTTCAAGCACTAATAGGGCACGAACGGTGAAGTACTAGATTTGTAGTAATGAGCTGAATTTTTGTATGGTGAGAAGTTAAATTCTCCGTTTCTGCAATGAAATGGTGCAAAAAGCGTGGGTATTATGATGCCTTGCCTAATTTGATACTGTTTGAGCAAAACTTTGGATAACTATGTTGTTTATGTTGCAAGAAATGGAGAAAATAACAACACTGTTACCCAAAGTTTTGCTCAAACAGCATCAAATTAGGCCAGGAATCATAATACCCACGCTTTTTGCACCATTTCATTGCAGAAACGGAGAATTGACCTTCTCACCATACTAAAATTCAGCTCATTACTACAAATCTAGTACTTCGCCGATCTGTCATATTAGGGCAATCAAAGCCTTATCCACTAGGGAACTGGAGACCCCAGTTGATTCAGAAGTTTTTAGTGCATTTTTAAGTTTTGTTTACTTATGTAACCCTAAATCAATAAATTCTTAAATATTATACCGAGATTCTTGCAATATTCTTCTTTTACCAAAAATGCTAGTTCTTCGATGCTTTATGTATTAATAGCTTTGTGAAACTACTAATTAGTTTCTAAATGGATTTATGTGAAGTCTATTTTCTATATTCTTCAAGAAATTTGCAGAATTCCTAGTGGGATTACTAACGATTTTCCGATGTATCAAATTTTCCTTGTAAAATCCTAAGCTGACTTCTCGTCTATTACTCACATATTATTGATTAGTTGCTTGTATCCATACGCCATTTTTACTGATCTCCTGGCATAGTCCTGAAGCTGTGATCAAAGTTGAGCAGAATCTTGCAGAGATATGCAAATGTTCTGCACGGAATTCTTCAAATATCAAAAAAAAAAATCTACTGTGAAGAAACCATCAAAGATTCCGATGATAATGTAGAAAGAATCTAACCACCAAAGATTCCAATGTTATAGCAAATCGTTTGAGACTTAATAAGATAAAAGCATAACAAAACAGAGAAGACTAATAATCTCTCTCTCTCTTCTTGGCGTAACGTCCTCACTGGGACAAAGCCTGCTTCTCAGCTTAGTGTTCTATGAGCACTTCCACAGCTATTAACTGAGAGCTTCCTCTGCCAATGACCATTTTGCATGCGTATATCGTGTGGCAGGCACGAAGATACTCTATGCCCAAGGAAGTCAAGGAAATTTCCTTTACGAAAAGATCCTGGACCGACCGGGAATCGAACCCGTCACCCTCAGCATGGTCATGCTGAATACCCCGAAGAGAATTCTCAGCAAGAAATTCAATGAGAATTTCTGCAGGAATTCTAAAAGAAATCAGACGATAAATTCTTTAACTATTAGCAGGAGATATTCCTGTTTTTTTTAATATATTCCTGTGGAATACCACGAGAAAGTCCTGGAAAAATCCCACGAGGAACCCCCGAGGAATCCACAGAAGAATCCCCATATGGAAACTTTTAGAGACAACCGCGAAATAAAATGTTTGGTTTAAATTTGAAGAAATAACTGAAGACATCCATAGCAGTTTTGTTCAAGAAATCCATTAAAATATCTCCGGGGAAATCTCTGGATAAATCCCCGGTAGAATTTCTGAAGGAATCCTTGAGAAAAATCCCTAGATAAATTACTGGAAGAATCAATGGTGTAACTCTAGTAGGAATCGTTGGAGAAATCTCCGCAGAAATTTTTGAATACATTCCTAGTGGAGTTAGTTAGTGTAGAAATTCCTGGGAAAAATACTGCAGGAATATCCTTGAGAATACCAGCAAAAATTTCTGAAGAAATCCCAGCAGGAGCTTCTTTATAGAAAACTCAAGAAAAACTTGTAAAGTTGCCTCAGAAGGAATGCCTGCAAACATTGTAAGGAACATATCTGAATGAAGTCTTATTAAAGATGCATGGAAGAATTCTCCGAGAAATCCCAGGAACAATCCTAGCGGAAATTATAGGATTAAGCCGACGTTATCACTACGAATTCTGGAAGGGTTTCCGAAAAAGTCCCAGGAACAATCCCGGCAGAAACTCCTGAAGCAATTCCAGCAGGAAACTTACCGCATAAGCCTCGGCATAATTTCCTGTGACTATCCCAGCTAGGGGCCGTTCATAAACCACGTACATCAAAATTTGCTCATCTCAGCCCTCTCTCCCTCGTAGACTATAAGGTACCCCGGGGCAAGTTAGGATTCGGGGCAAGTGAGACCTACAGCTATATTTTTTTTTATTTTTTAGTTTTAAGGCAAACATTCTTCATAGAAAACATTGGTATCACACCAACGGATACTTTGAATTCAAAAATTGCTATTGTTCTCACTATAAAGAGATCATATATGTTATTGTTGATCATATGTAATTTTCAATTTACTAAGTGAGATTAACGTACTCTGCTACATTCGTCGTTTAAAATAACAAATAAAGTAAAACTTTATCGGTTTCAGGATAATCTTTGGAGTGCTTGCAAATTATTTTAGGTGAAAAAGCTGTAATTTATTTTCATTTATTACCTTTAGTTAACTGCTCTCACTTGCCCCAGTGCATTTCAGCATCTGGGGCAAGTGAGACCTATGAGAGTAAACAAACACAACTTCATAGTTTGATCTCGCTTTATTCAGCCTAAGTCGAAATTTACACAAAAGTGTAAGTAAACAATCGTTGAATTACACTTAATTACTTTCATTCTGATGATGAAGCTATTGTTTAAAATGGTTAAGTCTTGGGTAGAACCAAAATCATCTATTTTTCATATTTTTTCAAAATCCATTATTTTTTTCGTTTTTTGCTGCATGAGTTTTTCTGAATATTAATGAACCGGTCATAGAGTATGAAAAAAATGGAAAACGACTTATTAAAAGTTCACGATTTAAAAATCTTTATTTAATGATCGTTAAATTATGTTAGGGTAAACATAACATCTGTAAATCTTGAAAAATATTTTGGCGAGTTTCATCAACTACGTAATATGAAAAGCAAGTTTGGAA
Organism: Aedes albopictus; assembly: GCF_035046485.1. Classification (NCBI taxonomy): domain Eukaryota; kingdom Metazoa; phylum Arthropoda; class Insecta; order Diptera; family Culicidae; genus Aedes; species Aedes albopictus. The sequence continues at coordinate 137,704,841 of NC_085138.1, read as the reverse complement.
ATCTTTCGGCATTTAACCTTAGGGCGGTTTTTGTATAAATGAAATCAATTTGTTTTGTACGAGCTGCTAGAGTTTAATCATTTTTTTCTCAGTGTGTTACGTAATTTATGCACGATACCTCAAAACTTTTTCAACATAAATCGCTAAACATAGTTATTCGCATAATATATCTATCATTTATGCTAGATTACATATATGCAGCAACTTTATTAAGCCATTTGTACAAAAATTCCGAATAGGTCCCACTTGTCCCGTGATACGGTGTAAATGAAGATCTTCTACACTTTTCATCATATGCATAATATACAGAATTTAAAATTTTTGAAACAGTTCCAATGCCCGTTAATGAGAAGAAATATACCAACAATGTCTTTCAGAACCATTGAAATTATAAAATTATTTATGTTTAGAATTTTTTTGGCTTGACAAACCCAAACTAGCATTTTTTTAGGTCCCACTTGCCCCGGGGTACCTTAATTGTTCATGAAAAATAATAATTTGTGTAGAGCGTAGCATTTGGCCAGACATGCCACCCACTCAGCTTCCCCACATCCCCAAAAGTCTAACTGGCTTATGAATGGCCTTCAAATATTCCTAGAGGCATCTTCAGAAAAAAAGCAAAATTTGCGTTCTGCCACCCAAGTAACAGTTCCATTGCTGATTGGTTTTGTTTGATTTTTATTAGAGTTTTATTACAGCAATAATTGAAACTCATCGTTTTATAGTATACTTGAAGATATCCATAAAGCCAAATTTTAGGAGTAAACACTTCCTAAACACTTTCCGATATGTAAACCTTCTGGCATTCATTATTACCACAATAAAACTGTTCAAACTCTCAACAGACGGCGATTCGTTCGATTAGTAAAGACATCTGTTGGTGGAAAAGCAGAAACTATGACACTGCTAGGTTTATTGCGGTTATCATAGAAGTAAACTTGCTTTCGTTTTATTTTCGCTAATTATGGTCATCGCCATATTGAAGAATTAACTGACGTGTATGTTAATTTTAATTTTGCTCAAATAAGCAATGAATTGATAGTTTGCCGCCATTTCCATAACATGCTCACATAAAGAAACTCTCTCAGCTGAGTTTTCTTGTGATTCGAGAAAGTTTTACTAAATTAACAAATTGATTTATTTCATTCCAAGATGATAAATTCACCATTTTTGAAGCGCATTAATTTTATGTTTCTGCAACCTCAATATTCACGGTAAAATTGAATGCGCATAAGCTTACCAACACAAGAATTACTAAAATATTACTTTGAAATAATCGCAATCTACTTACGAATGATGTATCCTCCTGAACTTTACGTGCCATCGAAGAAGCTTCTCTGCATCTTGAGCTGTCATAGTTTTTGTTAAAAAAAAAAAACAACAACAATCATCATAACCTCTGTTCAAGATTGGAAAAATTTTCAAATAGGTTTTAAAATACTTTTATTAGTTTGCAAAACCTCTCCGAGAGTGGTCCACTTAGCCGGAACATGCTCTTAAAGAGGTTATCAAGAGGTTTTGCAGTTTTATTGCAAGTTTTATAAAATTGGTCATGAAGATCTCTTATAGAGCCGAACAAAACTTAAAATATTACTGGGCTACCACGACCGGACCGACGTTGACCACCAGCAATCATGTACTTGATATTTGTGGTGTTAATCGCTAGTCCAATCCTCGCAGTATCCTTTTTAAAAGGTATGAACGCTTGTTGCGCCCGACCGTCTATTCCGATGATGTCGATATCATCCGCGAGGACCAGGAGCATATGCGACCTCGTGACAAAGGTTCCGCTATTTTGCACACCAGCTCTCCTTATCGCTCCTTCCAGCGCGATGTTTTCATCCGCAACCCGTACACTTGATTTCGATCCGTCAAGCGTCGCACGAATCAGTCTAATCAGCTTGGCCGGAAATCCATGTTCAATCATAATCTGCCATAACTCGTTTCTCTTCACTGAATCGTACGCCGCCTTGAAATCAATAAACAGATGATGGGTCTGCAAGTTGTACTCCCGAAATTTCTCGAGAATCTGCCGCAAGCCTACACAGGGTGAGCATCTGGTCCGTCGTTGATCGGCCCTCACGAAATCCTGCCTGATATTCGCCGACGAAGGACTCCTCAATCGGCCTCAGCCTGTGGAACAGAACTCTGGACAAAATTTTGTGCGCTGAATTGAGGAGTGTTATTCCTCTGTAATTCGCGCACTCCTGTCGATGCCCTTTCTTCAAAAGAGGGCAAATGAGGCCATCCAACCAACTAGCGACAGTTCTTCCTCCTCCCATATCTTCAATATAATACGGTGTAAGAGTTGATACAGCTGCTCACTACCGTGCTTGAGAAGCTCGGCCGGGATTTCGTCCTTCCCAGCAGCCTTGTTATTCTCCAGTCCCCTAATGGCTGTCTTGACCTCGTCTAGCGTTGGAGGTTCCACAGCTTGTCCGTCGTCGATTCGAATTCTGTCCGTCGCTCTTCCACTCCCACCGTTTAACAATACCTCAAAGTGCTCTCTCCACCTGGCAGCCACCAACCTTCTCCATACCATATACCAATTTCCATTGTTGTGAAATAAAACAAATACCTGAGTAACTCTTGCTGAGATTGGCATCATCATGGCCATCCCATGCATGTAGTGAGCGAGAACAGCAAAATTCCTTACGGTAATTTTTTTTATATGTAAATACAATCAGAAATGCAATTCATTCATTACACTACCACTATAGCCTTTGCCTCTAGCTTTTCGTCTTGCAAAAAGTGGCTCTCCAGTCCCTGCACGCAGAACAAATCTCATCCTCATATTGAGTGATTTGTCCAAATGATTATATTTAGAGTTTAAAATTGCCATTGTCAATGAGTACATTCAACGTGAATTTTGAAAATTCTACATTGAGGGATCAGAATAAAATTCATATTAGTAAATGAATGTTCTCACTTATTCATTCATTTTTCTGTCTCTGAGAAAGATAACTGGACCATAACTCCCGATTATACTTCCAACCACCACAACACTTGTGTTTAGTGATCAATTGGTATACAAACTAGGGTAGTGGACGTATTTTGGCCGGCGGCAAGTATTTTGGTGCACCTTAGGAATTTTATAACATTTATCATATAATGTCTACAAAATCTTGAAATCTTGGAACTCAAAAAAAAAATTGCCAATATTTTGTAAAGATTATATGATATTTGATAAATGCAAGGATAAATGTAATAAAAATGGGCCAAATACCTGCCCTGGGCCAAAATAGTCCATTACCTTATCTGTTCCATTTGTTCTTTAAGGCGAATTGTACATCTGTTACCAGAAATTGGACATTTTACAAAGTGAGCGAAAATATTCATAGCAGAGAGTTGAATGAAAAAAGAGAGGACTATAGCTGACAATGAATGCGGTGAAACACGAATGAAAAAATGAGAATGTCATCAGGTTCTATCGTTGGCACCCAGGAGTTGCACTGGGGTCTCTACGAAATTTAGAACATTTCGGCTAGATGCTGCTTTGGTGTGGTTTCCTTTATCATACACAAAATGAAAAAAAAATGTCAAGTCGTGAGTGGAGTGAAATTGAAACGTGAAATTTAGTGCAATTATTCGATTGCCAGTCTACATCATTTTGCTTTCATCTTATGCGGCATTTACAAAATTAAATTGGAATATATGTAATGCTTGACTATTTTCCTTTGATGTGACGAGAATCAGCACATATGATGAAGTATTTTTTTTTTATTTATCTAGATGCAATCACTCGACATTTTGTTAGTTTTCATAAGATTGTTATTTTTGAAAAAAAAAATTTCGCTAGATTGGTTAAATGCGGTATCCGTATCCTCCTAATGACTCGTTGTAAGTGGTTGTGAGAAAACTTTTGGAATCCAATCATCAATCAGTTTGTGATAATCTGACATTTCGAAGACGGGCTTGGTGGTCTAAAGGCTACCGCTTCTGATTCGTATGCAGAAGGTCATGGGTTCAATCCCTGGCCCGTCCCTTTTCATCCTACTTTGTATCTTTCTATCCACTTTATCTCTCTTTCTCTCTCTCTTCTCTACATATACAACTCATGTATATTCATATGTTTATAGCCATCGCTAGAACCAGAAACGAATTGGAATAAAGTCGTTTCCCTCCCTTCCAATTTCCACTCACAGCACAGTGTATATAACGCCTACAAGTTATGCAACACGATGACACGAAGGGAGACCCGATGACGAGAAAGAAGCGTTCTACGCGCAGTTAGAGCAAACATACGATGGTTGCTCGCCGCGTGACGTGAAAATCGTTGTCGGCGACATGAACGCGCAGGTAGGAAGGGAGGAAATGTACAGACCGGTAATCGGGCGAAACAGCCTGCACGCCGTATCGAATGATAACGGCCAGCGATGCGTAAACTTTGCAGCCTCCCGTGGTATGGTAGTCCGAAGCACCTTCTTCCCCCGCAAAGATATCTACAAAGCCACCTGGAGATCACCCGACCAACAAACAGAAAATCAAATCAACCACGTTCTAATCGACGGTAAATTCTTCTCGGATATAACCAACGTCCGCACATACCGCAGTGCGAATATAGATTCGGATCACTACTTAGTCGCTGTATGCATGCGCTCAAAACTTTCGACAGTTATCACTACGCGTCGAAGTCGAACGCCGCGGCTCAACATCGAGCAGCTGCGTAACGTAGAAGTGGCTCAAGACTACGCGCAGCAGTTAGCAGTGGCCCTACCAACGGAAGAGCAGCTTGGCGCAGCTACACTTGAAGATGGCTGGAGGGACATCCGATCCGCCATAGGTAGTACCTCGGCTACAACACTAGGCTTCGCGACTCCGAATCACAGAAACGACTGGTACGACGGCGAATGTGAACAGTTGAAAAACGAGAAGAATGCAGCATGGGCGAGAATGCTGCAACACCGTACGAGAGCGAATGAGGCACGTTACAAACAGGCGCGGAACAGGCAGAACTCAGTCTTCCGGATGAAGAAGCGCCAGCAGGAAGAACGAGATCGCGAAGCGATGGAAGAGCTGTACCGCGCTAAGGACACACGAAAGTTCTACGAGAAGCTGAACCGCTCGCGCAGAGGCTTTGTGCCACAAGCCGCCATGTGCCGAGATAATCACGGGAATATTCTCACGAGCGAGCGTGAGGTGGTCGAGAGGTGGCGGCAGCATTACGATGAGCACCTCAATGGCGACGTTGCAAGTACCGAAGGTGGCGTGGTAACAGATCTAGGAGTATGTGCACAGGACGAAAGACTTCCGGCCCCTGACCTTCAAGAGATTGAGGAGGAGGTTGGCCGGTTGAAAAACAACAAAGCCGCTGGAGCAGATCAACTACCAAGCGAGCTTCTAAAATACGGTGGAGAAGCACTGGTGAGAGCACTACACTGGGTCATTACCAAGATTTGGGAGGAGGAAGTATTACCGGAGGAATGGATGGAAGGTATCGTGTGTCCCATCTACAAAAAGGGCGACAAGTTGGATTGCGGGAACTACCGTGCGATCACACTACTGAGCGCTGCCTACAAGATACTCTCCCAAATTTTATGCCGCCGTCTATCACCGATTGCAAGAGAGTTCGTGGGGCAATATCAGGCTGGATTCATGGGTGAACGCGCTACAACGGACCAGATGTTCGCCATCCGCCAGGTGTTGCAGAAATGCCGCGAATACAACGTGCCCACACATCACTTGTTCATCGATTTCAAATCGGCGTATGATACAATCGATCGAGAACAGCTATGGCAGATTATGCACGAGTACGGATTCCCGGATAAACTGATACGGTTGATCAAGGCGACGATGGATCGAGTGATGTGCGTAGTTCGAGTATCAGGGAATCTCTCGAGTCCCTTCGAATCTCGCAGAGGGTTACGGCAAGGTGATGGTCTTTCGTGCTTGCTGTTCAACATTGCTTTGGAGGGTGTAATAAGAAGAGCGGGGATAAACACGAGTGGGACGATTTTCACGAAGTCCGTTCAGCTGCTTGGTTTCGCCGATGATATTGATATTATTGCTCGTAAATTTGAGACGATGGCGGAAACGTACATCCGACTGAAGAGTGAAGCCAGGCGAATCGGATTAGTCATTAATGTGTCGAAGACAAAGTACATGATGGCAAAGGGCTCCAGGGAGGAATCACCGCGCCCGCCACACCGAATTCATATCGACGGTGATGAAATCGAGGCGGTTGAAGAATTCGTGTACTTGGGCTCACTGGTGACCGACGACAACGACACCAGCAGAGAAATTCAGAGGCGCATTGTGGCAGGAAATCATGCCTACTTTGGACTCCGCAGAACTCTACGATCGAATAAAGTTCGCCGTAACACGAAGTTAACCATCTACAAAACGTTGATTAGACCGGTCGTCCTCTATGGGCACGAAACATGGACCCTACGTGCAGAGGACCAACGCGCCCTTGGAGTTTTCGAACGGAAGGTGTTGCGTACCATCTACGGCGGAGTGCAGATGGAAGACGGGACTTGGAGAAGGCGAATGAACCACGAGCTGCATCAGCTGCTGGGAGAACCAACCATCGTCCATACCGCGAAAATCGGGAGGCTACGGTGGGCGGGTCACGTCATCAGGATGTCGGATAGCAACCCGACTAAAATGGTTCTCGAGAGTCATCCGACCGGTACAAGAAGACGTGGAGCGCAGCGAGCTAGGTGGGTCGACCAAGTGGAGGACGATCTGCGGACCCTACGCAGAGTGCGGAACTGGAGACAAACAGCCATGGACCGAGTGGAATGGAGGCGGCTACTATGTACAGCAGAGGCCACCCCGGCCTTAGCCTGACCGGTAAGGTAAGTAAGTTATGCAACCGAAGCGTGCTGTGCCGCTTAACCTTATTCACCTCATTAACCACTGGTCAGGGTGTCCATCCATCCGTGAAATCCGGGAAAACCGGGAAAAACCCGGGAATTCGAAATCACCGGGAAAAATGCGGGAAATATACGGGAAATTGTAAAACGCACCGGGAAAAATATTTTAGTCGACAATATTGCATAAACGGCATGCGAGACTGAAAAAGACTGAAGACAGAAAAAATCACAGAGTTAATGGAGTAACAGATTGACTAATTTTGGGACTGGTTATTTTTACGATTGTATGTCATTCCCCAGAAACCCATTCCCCAGAACGACATTCCCCAGAATGAAATTCCACAGAATGACCCAATCCCCAGAAATCCATTCCCCAGAATGGGACATTTCCCAGAAAATTATTCCCCAGAATGGGACATTCCCCAGAAAAATATGAGAATCAGTAGTTCCATGGGAATTCTGGTGATTTGTTAGTTTTTAGAGCTCTAGGTGATTTGACCGAACTCCAGCGGAAGATCAGAACGCTTCTGCGAGATAACTTTCAAATGGACAAGGTTTTCATATAATGATGCCTTCTTCAGTGTACCTCAAATGAATATTGAGTTAAGAACAAAAATGCGGCAACCTTACTTAAAGAAGGTTGTATTTCTTTAATAATGGTAACTAATGTCAGACATTTTATCATTCAAATTTGAATAAAATCCAATAAAAAGAAAATCTCAATTCCAAAATATCCCAAAAGAACAGCCTGTTAATTAAAGAAGGCAAATTTCAGATGAAAAAAGTCAGCCATTCTATTGGACACATCTCGGAATGACTGTTTCAGCAGTACGTTATGTTGTAGAGTTCCATATTTTTGCATGAAGTTGAATTGTATACCAGTGTTATGAAAAATGAAAAAAAAAATGGTTGCTCATTAGGACAAACATTCCATAAATTGAAAAATAATAAGGCCGAAAGGACACTAGGCTGCAATAATGTTGTTTGGGCCTCAGTTTAGGCTTTTACTTGTTACAGTTTGTGCACATGTAAATTGGAATATACTACATAACAGCAAAGGTGGTTAGATGGAAATTATGAACGAAATGTTTCATTGTTCGACAACACGAATGGGTTTGTAAAAATAGTTCTACTTAAAAAAATATGAATGTGATTACTTTTGTGTAAATCAAGTTGTCAAATGCCTTAGTGAAGGTTTTCGGATGCCAGACACTGGATTTTATCCTTGTGACCAAATTCCCTTCAACATTTCTTAGAAGGATGCAACCACACATGTAATTATTCCAATGTGCATTCAAAAATATTTAATGGAAAATTACATACTATTCATTCTACATGCCATATAAATCTGATACATTAGAATAACTTTGTCAGCATTACAAAGACATTTACAAAAAAAAGTTGAATTGGGTTTACTCGAAGCAATTTCGTGTTGCCCTGTTTTAGTGTGATTTGAGTAAGCAGCAAAATGGTACTCATTAACCTGAACCCTGCAAAAAGAATGTTTTTTGCGCTTCTCGCTCAACAGATGGCGGTAGTGTAGCATGCACAGTGTGTCACCGAGTACGAAAAAAAAACTAGAGTCAGTCATCTTTTCCCTTCTAACCATGTTTGATAATAGTGCAACTAGAAAGAACAGTCTTTGATGATAAGAAGGAACAATCTCTTATATAAAGGTAAGTAGTTTGGCCGCCAAAGAGCTCACCAACAAACCAACTAGAAAGAACAGCCAATTTGAAAAAGAAGTAATAATCTCAGATGAAGTCAGCAGCTACTATTACAAGCCACCAATCAATTAAGTAATGGTATATGTAGCCAAACACTAGTGCACCTACAAGCCTAATGCTGCTCAACCTCCCGTATCAGGGTTACTCAAATTTTATCTCGAAACCAATTTGAAAATAAAAATAGATACGATTCTGGGGAATGTCCTATTCTGGGGAATGGCTTTCTGGGGAATGGGTCATTCTGGGGAAAGGCTTTCTGGGAAATGTCCCATTCTGGGGAATGGGATTCTGGGGAATGGCATTCTGGGGAACGGCATTCTGGGGAATGGGATTCTGGGAAATGACCTACAACCATTTTTACAATATTCTTGTAGTGAATTGGCTTCTTTAACGGTGTTGAGATAATTCGATATTCTGAATCTGCATGTCAAACTGAGCCGAAATCCAGATTTTTATTAATTTTTGTACCCGGGCACCTATTTAAACATCAATTTGAAGTTTGTATGGGAGCGATTTGTCGAATCACCCCTCGTCGTAGATTGTACTGGGCGCTCCGCCCAGCTCCTGTCAAACAGGTGATTTCAAAAAATCTCTTTGAAATTGATTTAAGGTGCCAAAATAAAGCTCTAAAAATCTGAAAAAAATCATAGTGGCTCGGAAAAAGGTGCTCTTTTGTATAGATTTAAAATATCAGTACATTTTTCAAAATTTAAAAACCCAATTTTCGATCTCTGTAAGCAGTATACTCTCTTGAATTTCTCTTCAAATTCTATCTGGAGTTCATTAAGAAAATTCTCCAATAATATTCCCAATGAATTTCTTTAGAAACTACTTTAAAATTTTCTCATTAGACTTTTCCAGGACATAATATAGATTTTTGTTCCTTCAAATATTTCTTCATGGATTTTTTCAGAAATATGTCCAAGAAATAAATTAAGGGCTTTATCCAAGATTTTTTTGAAATTTCTCAATTATTTTTTCAGGAATTTTACACAGGGGTTTTCCAAGCAGTTTTTTAGGTATTCTTCCATGGGGTTCTTTAGAAAATCATCCTTTGATTTCTTCAGGAATTTTCTTTGGATTGTTTCCGATAATCTAAAAAATCTTTCAAAAATTCTTTCATAACTGTTTTCGGGTGGCTTTTCAGTCTAGCGTAAAATCAAGACAAGTGCTACTTGTTTAAATTAAACAAGTAGCACTTGTCTTGATTTTACGCTAGACCCGAAAGTCACCCGAAAACAGTTCATTCTACAGTCGAACCTAATTCAAAAATTCTTTCATAACAATAAATTTTTCTGTGATTTTAGTTAGAAATTGGAAGATGTTAGAGTTAGAATAAAATATTACAAAAAATAGCATTTGCTGAACGAATTCCAATGGCATTCTAAGTGAAACTCTGGACTGTTTTCAGTCTGATTCCTCAGACGTTTGATCTCTTTGGCATAACTTTGAAGAAATCTCTTGAGGAATGTCCGATTGAATTCTTAGAGCATTATCTTCGGGACAGAGTATTTGATGAAACTTTAGGTGAAATTTCAGAAAATCTCTGGCAGATTCCCTTAAGAATTTTCTTATAGGTTTTCTGAAGAACCTACGAAGGACTTCCTGAAGGGGGAAATGTTGGGTTCCGTAGTTATTGGTAATTGCTTATTGTTTTCTGGTATAAGCTTTCACGAATACTGAACAAGCTTTACGAAGAATCGGTTTAAACAATCTTCAGCAAAACATTTTTTTAGAAATATTAATGAAATGGTAAAAAATTTCTGGCATTTTTTTGGAAATCGATCAAATAATTCGTATCAAAATATCTACACGATATGATATTCTTGAAAACCAAGGAGTTCATCAAAAACTTTTTAAAGTACCGTCGTTCGGGGTGACATTGGGCCTAGGGAGTAACATTGGTCCATCGATCCTACGGATTCAATATAAATCAGAGAAACCACCGGTGGATGCCAAATATCTTAGAATTATGTATTCTAGTAGTTTAGCACACAATATGCTTTCTCGTCCTATTCTAAATGTGCGGACTAGTGGCCCAATGTCACCCCGCTTTGGCCCAATGACACCCCACACGACGGTAGTTTTCCATATTTTTTATGGATTTATGATTATTGCCAACAAAGACTTACAGATGAGTGTTCCGAAACAAGTATTCCCTCTTTAAAGGGGCTATTCCAAAAGTTTTGAAAGAGAACAAGTAAATACAATTTTTTTCTTGATCACTTTGTAATCGCGTCAAAATTGGTCTTCAATATTTCAAAATTAAAAAAAAAAAAAACACACACAAATTGAGCATATTATGATCAATTTGTATGAGTTTGTTCACACCCGGGAAAAATCCGGGAATTCGAAAATTGAATTTGAATGGACACCCTGTTAACCACACAATCTATCACCTTACGAACACTATAAATAACTCCCTATCCATGGATCGCATCACCGACCCAACGGTGACTCCCAGATCTCCCATCCTTTCCGTCTAACAAATACCCCAGTCCGTGCTGGATGTGGGGATGCAGAGGTGATTTCGGTCTTTAGTAGCAACAACCAGCACACTCTAACATTCCTTTCCATTCCCAACTGACTATAAGGACGTGGCCGGCGCAGCTAAAATTGCACTGTGAGAATAAGTGGAGTGTCCCAGCCCTTATTCATTTGGATCTCAGTGCAATTGGTACCAGCTCAGATCAATAACGGAGTAGCAACCATTGACATGTATAGTCAGATTTGATCGTTTTTTGATCGTTTTGATCTGACATTTCGAACAGATTTATTTCGTTTTTTTAAATTCCGCTCGATAACAAGATACCACACCATCAGATTTAGAGACGATATATACCTCAGTCCGCTTCGTCAGTGCACAAACATACATACTCAGCCGCCGTCGTAATTTGGGAGGTATGTAAACGCAAATCCGGTATGGTCTAGCACGACCCACCACCGTTAGAATTTGTAAAAATATAGATCAAGGTTGTCTGGTGCTGCTGTTTGTCCTACATATGAGTAGGTATATTTCTCCTACAGCGTAGATCGATATGACGAATTACTTTTCGGTAGTTTGATGTTTCCACCTTTGAGATGATGCGAAATCATTTCTTCTGATCAGAATACTCCCTCCATCTGCTGATATTATTATGTTGCCTTTTGCGTTGATTGATTGCTCGATGAAAGTAATTGAGCTTGTTGATGCCAATAAATCAACTAACCGAGGAAAGTTAAACTGTCATTAGTGACACGGCACGACATCATTTGCACCACGCGCTTTTTTTTTTCTTTTCGAAGGACACAACGGGGTTTCAATCATCGTAAATGGATCCTTCAATTATGATGTGTTACAAACTGTGTGGAGCTACACCGCCACGGTCTGTAAAGTAGCCACATTTCAACCACGTGCCACCATCCACTGATTGTGGTGTAGTAAATTTTGTAAACAACGGGGAACGTTAATTATATGTATAACCCTTCCCATGTGTCTGTTGCTCGCTGCTGCATGCTAGTGAATAAGAAGACGCGCAAAAGTATAGTGCTGTTTACATCGAAATTTGTTTGGTAAACAAATAGCATCATTGCCAAGATGGAACAGGGAACGGCTATGGGTTTCCCGTTTGGAGTGTAAAAGTGCATGCAGTTGGGTGGCGCACATGTGCCAAAACAGGGATAGTGACGTAAACGGATCAAACGAAACCTATCGAAAGTTAGATGAATGACAAAGTTGTGCGTCATCCCGTTTCGGGGGAATTTTTAGGTATTATTTCTACTAGAGATTATGACGTTGTATTCTGCTGAACTTGAGAATCATCTTTTTTGTTTGTAACAAATACATTTTGATTGTTCGTATTGTTATCGAAGCAAAACATAATACACAGTAACACAGTGGTTATTACCGGGGAAACCCTTGAAAATCAGGAAATTTATTTTATGACCAAGCAAATCAAGCAAAAACCATTAATATTATTGTTGGTCGAGCTAGCCTCTACTCTACAGCCCCTTTAACATATACAATATAGTGGGTCATCTGTTATATGGGAAAATGGAAACTTTGATGGCATCCCATCAGATCAAAGTTTTTTTGGTCCCATTCCAGGACCCAAATAACTGTGCCAAATTTAGACACGATTGGTTATGTCTACGTTTTGCGCATCGCGTTTGAAGTTTATATGAGATTTTACATGGGAAAACATACTTTTTTTTTGCATTTCTCTCATGAAGAGCTCATTTTTTTTCTAAAATCACGTAACCGATAATGTAAAAACATAGCTTAGGGTGTCCTGAAAAACTTTGTCAAAGACCACGAAGTGACTGATGCCTATTGAAAAAATTATAGCGTTGGCATTGCTTGCCGAAACAGCATGATTTTGTTGCTATTGTTATTCCTTTACGTGTTAAAACTTAAACACATGCATGCGGGTTGTTGAGCATAACTTTGTTTACAAGCATCGGATCGCTTTGTGGTCTTCGACAAAGTTTTTCAGAACATCCAAGGCTACTATTTTACATCATCGATTAAAAAGATTCAGACAAACTTTTTCAACTTATGACAAAAATGCAAAAAGTATGTTTTCCCATACAAAATCCCATAAAAATTTCAACTGCAATGCGCAAAGTGTAGACGCAACCGATCGTGCTCAAATTTTGCACAGATACTCAGGACCCGGAATGGAACCAAAAAAGCTTTGATCTGAGAAATCGGTTCCGATGACCCTCGCTAATATACAAGCCATCGCTAGAATCAACCAGGTTTGAAAAATCCACTTCCCTTTTTTAACTTCTTAGCACAGTATAGTCAATCTAGCACATTATGCCGAAAAATTTGCAACATACAAACTGTGCCGCATCATCTTCCACAGTAACATAACACACAATCTATCATTTACCTATCAAACGGTATCCACGTAGCAATCCTCTATCAAATAATCATTCCCGAACACCCCTAACACATTCACCTTAACTTGCGTAGATACAAATGAGTTGCATCGTTACTTCCTCCCTCTTTACCACATAACCAGACTTGGCAGGCGCCATTCTCGTCTAAAATAGATGATCACCAACAGAACCAAACTGAAGATGACTGTTAGCCACAAGCAGTAACCTAATGGATTTCTAGTGTGAGTTGTTCTGACGATACTGTGCTTTGTGTGCTTAAAATTTGCCCAAAAATCTATCAAAAAACATTCCTAAATCATGCCTAACTTTACCAAACACCGTATGTAACATATGTAAACAAAAATGTGATTTTCACATGAGGTGCTGAATTTCGTTAAGGACTACTTGTATCGCTCACCTTTGGGGATGATTTGTGGGGATAATTTGTGAATCGCCTGGATTTTTCACGTTTTTAAAGTTAGGCTTGAAATATTTTTGCTGCCGTGTTCTTATTGTTGCGTTAGTGTTCCTATCCTCGAAAATCCCATATGAATTCAATGGGATACCGCACCTTCAGGAACCAACATTAAATTTTACCTTCATAACAGTGTGCCTAATGTTGTGGTAAGCGATTTATTATCGAAAACACAGAGAAATTATAGTTTTCATAGTTTTCCAGGCAAATTTGGATGGGTAACTTCTGACTAACGTTTTAAAACCCTTCATTATTTGGTACGATCGGTACGGTCATTTTTTTATGAATTTACATTATTATCACAACGATGGGCACACTTACCCTAGTCAATTTTTCAGACGTTAAGTTAAATATAGCTTAAATCATTTTCAGAATGAGTGTACAAGATTCCCAAAATGTTTTATTCTCGCATCGGAGATATCTGAACCAAAAGAATGAATCGCCTTTCGTTGCAAACTTCATAAAAAGCATGGAATGTGCAGCAATTGACAAGTTATTAGCCGTGCAATAATTGACAACTTACCCTAATATATTGTAAGAATTCTGCAGGAACTTTTTGTTCAGAAATACATTTTTCGTACATTATTTTTGATGAAAAAAGTGCAAGAAAGCAGGCCCTGACCTCTTGTAGCATATTTCCCCATACCTACACCATACACTATCAAAGAATCGTTTTTCTCTCCTACATGGAGTAATACTTGTAAGAATCCTGGGAAAATCATCTGTAGCAGCCTAGCCTCAGGAAAAATCATGAAATATTTTTTTTTAAATCCTGACGGAATCTTGAAAAAATCCTAGAATATCCCCAAAAGAATTCAAATGTTCCTAAACGAAACCCAGGAAATCATTATGAAATATCGAGACTCGGGATGGATCAATAAATCTCGGAAAGAATGCCAGAAAATATCCCGGAAGGAATCTCTGATGGAATCTGAATTTCGAAAAATATCTTTAAAAAAAACCGAGAGGAATCCCACAGGGATTCCTGAAGTAATCCTTAGAGGCATCTCAGAAGAAATCGCTAAAAGAGTCTGAAGAGGGGATTATCAGGAGAAACGACTGCAAAAAAAAAAACTTACTGCAGGAATTCCGACAAAAATACTTGAATCCTGAGAGTAAAATACCGGATGGAATTCCAGGGTTAATTCAAGGATGAATCGCTAGAGAGTTCTCGGGAAGAATTACAAGATGAATTCTGGTAGCAATCTTATTTTCATAGATAAATCTCTGCAGGAGGCCTTATATCCAGACCTAGATATCCATCATATAAATAAACTCAGTGCCATCTGACGCGATAGTTTCTAACATGAAACCTTTTTAACACACTGCTTATGCACTTGACCGTTCAAGACGCCATCTCTTTATATAGAGAGCCCCCCCACATCTGTAAAGGCGTGGCATGACCATGCTACGGGTGACGGGTTCAATTTCCGATCGTTTCAGGATCTTTTCGTAATGAGTATTCCATTGACAGGGTGTCTACTACCTGGAAAAACCTGGAAAACCGGGAATACTCAGGGAATTTCTGGAGTACTCAGGGAAATTTTACTCAGATAAAAAAAAACATTGGATCGTATGAACCTGGTAGTAAAAATCCATATAGAAATTTCGCTACAAAGATTTTTTCCAGAAATTCCGTCAGAATTTCTTTCTGGATCTTTTTTAAAAATACCTCCTGGAATGTCTCCCAGGTTTTCTTATAAAATTCCTTCCGCATTTTTGACGCTATTTTTCTTGGTATTCCTTTTTGATTTTTTTTTTCCGGAAAGGTATACTTCCGGATGCCTGAATTTCAACCGATTTCTCCTGGAGTTTTTCACGGGGATACTATTTCTTCCCAGAGTTCCTCCAGTGTTTTGCTCAAAGAAATCTTCGTAGGAATTCCACCAGAATTTATTCCGAATGCTCTATAAGAATATCTGTCGGGATAAATCGTGGAATTTCTTTCGGCACTCCTCACGGAAATTTTTCCCGATTTCTTCCGGTGTTCTTCTTGGGACTTCCCCACAAGATTTTCACAGAATGTCTTTTAGAGTTGCTAAAGAAGTTATTCCTGGGGGTTCTACTAAAGTTCATCCAAGGGTTCCTGAAGGAGTTTTCACGAATTTACTGCAAGAGTTCCTCAAGAGATTTCTTTCATTTTCTTCCTGTGATATCTTCAAACCATTGCTTTGGGCTTTCTTCGAGATGTTTGTGCTAGTCTCCTGCAGGAATTTGTTAAAAGTTTTCGCGAGGTTTATTTTGAAGTTTTACCTGAGATTTTTCTCGGAGTATCTCCTGGAACTTCTCTCAGAAGAATCCTTCCGATGTTGGTCATGAGATGTCTTTTGAGAGTTTTTCTTAATTTACCCTGGATTTTCTCCTAAATTTTTTTTCCAAAGTGCCTTCTGGGATTTCCACAGGAGTTACTGCTGAAATTTCTCATTGAATTCTTCTTTTGCATTCTTTCAGAGCCAGGCTGTTTCTTGTAGTTGTACCAGATTTCTTGCAGTGATCCACCTGAGAGTTTTTACAGATATTCTGTGCATTATTCTCAAAATTCTTCCCGGAATCTTTACCAGAAATTGTCCCGAGATTCTGGATACTCCTTTAGGCATTTCTCCCAAAGTAATTGTAAAGATTCTTCTACTGGTTTTCCTCAGAATGTCTCCTGAGATAACTTACGAAATACCTTATAGGAAATTCATGGAGAGATTGGAGGGAATTCAAATAAAATCTTGCGAGAAACTCCGCAAAGTGTTATTGAAAAAATCTCGACAGGAACTTCAGGAAAAACCTGAGAAAAAAATGAGACATCTCGAAAAAAGTTCTAGGTAATAGTAATCCCGAGAAGAAATATTAAGGACATCCAAGGAGGAATTCTGAAAACCTCATGGACTCCTGAAAGCAGCTGCGGACGAAGTTCCGTGAGGAAAACAAGAGGAATATGGGAAAACTATCGGAAAAGTCCAATAGTTTATGGATAGCTGTCCCGGAAAACCACTAAAACAGCGGGAATCGAAGGTTACGAGGTTCAACCAATGACATTCTTGAAGAAACTTTGAATAGTTTTGGATGGATCTTCAGGAGGAATCCAGCGAGAATCTCTAGAAGTATATCAGAAAACCTTTGCAAGAAATATCGGGACGTATTCAAACAGATATCTCGAGTGAAAGAATCCTGCGGAGAGCCAGGAAGAAACTTTGGAAGAAATTTCAGGAATTATGCTCAGAAATCTTGAAAGAATTTTTGAAGAATACGTATTTTCGGCAGTTTTGTTCTCTTCGTCATGGGGGTTTCAAGGTGAACTCAGAGTTGGCATCAAATCCTTCCCAACCAAGCTGAATATGATCAAGTTTCAGGCAATTTGGCCAGCATAAATCCCTCATGACGAAGAGAACAAACCTGCCGATGATACCCTAAGTCATCCTTTATAATTTTTATAAAATTTGGGTTGTTTATAATTTATTATAATTCAAAACTTTCAAAATTTCATCTGAAAAAACCTGGAAAACTCAGGGAATTTTATGTTGAGTTATGAGTAGACACCCTGATTGACTTCCTTAGGCGTAGAGTATATTCGTAAAACACCATATACACGTGCAAAACGGTCATTGTCAGTTCTCAAAACGCATGTGCAGTTCTATGCATTTATGTGCTAACAACTTTCAAAGAGCATTGCATATCCGGAGAAATTCGCGAAAATGTCGTAACTGACAAAATGTACACCATTTAAGTGATTATATGAGTGAAAAGTGCTAGATTTTCCTACTAAATACTCACAAACTTTGATTGATATCACTTTTCTAGCTATTGAAAATAACGGGTTGAGTGGAAGGCGTTATTCCATTCTATGTCGCACGAAACAAAACAAAAAATTACGCTTTCCCCTCCTGGTGTTTTGTTTACGAAAGTAAAAGGCAAAACTGAAATAAAAAAAATATACACGGCGATAGTGAAAGGCGAAACTGAAATCAAAACATGAACACGGCGAATGCAAACGGCGAAATCCTGTCAAAATCAAAAACAAGGCGAATAGTAAAAAGCGATTCTGAAATTGATTTCGATTCAAGGCGTATTTAGCATTATCGGGCATCAATTCGGGCGTAATAAAATAAATGCAAATTTTAGTGCAAAAATTAACAAATTTGTACAACTGTTTTATAACAAAATCAAGAAAATGTGTCAGAATTGTATCATTTAAGCTTGTTTATGTCGAATTACTCTGAATTACTCCTAAATAGGAATTGAAATTGTATCAGCAAAATTCGGTTTTTGTTTTCGCAATGTTATTGCTTTGTCAGTTACGCCCTATTCGCGAATCACTCTGGATATGTTTGTCTGGGTTGGTCCGAGGTGTTGCCAAATCAAATTAATGGTATTAAGGTATCATCTACTGAGAAAATGTTTAACTCTGCCGAAGACCAAAACTTCAAATTTTAAACCATGGTTAAGACATCTGAAAAAATATCACATTTTAAATTGGGGCCATAAATCGTGAATTCTACATAAGACGAGCTTGTTGGTCTAGTGGTTACAGCTTCTGATTCGTATGCAGAAGGTCTTGGGTTCAATCCCTTGCCCGTCCCTTTCCTCCTACTTTCTCCCTTCTCTCTACATATGCAACTCATGCAGGTTCCCCACAACCTGACGTGGCAGGCGCAAATGTCGCCTAAAAATAGAAGATCACCAACACTCACACACTGAAGATGCCTGCTTAGTCCCCGGCAGAATGAAATCTTATTAGTTCCTTGTGTGAATGTAGCTGGTCTGGCGATACTGGAGTAGCATCCACGGGCGGTCAATCAAGCTCTAGGTTTGGTGTAACGTCTCCAAGCTTCTTCTACCAATGACCATTTTACATGTGTATATCGTGTGACAGGCACGAAGATACTCTATGCACATGAAGTCAAGAAAATTTCCATTACGAAAAGTCCCTGAACCGACCGGGAATCAAAACCCGTCACCCTCAACATGGTCATACTGAATATCCACGTCTTTACAACTGTGGCTATATGGGCTGAAATGTCAGCTTAATTCGACTTAAATTATTTTTTCCATGTCCTTTAACCTTCCTAAGATGTTAAACGAACCTGTCTGGGTCATATTGACCCCAACATCTTACTAGGGTTAAGGATTATGTAGTGTTAGTTCTCTAAACGTAATTATCAATCCAGAACCTGCTTATTTTGGAACACCATTACTGAATTGAACTCCCCAAAAATTAGGAGTTGTTTTCCTTCCAATCGACAATCCCGTTGACAAAACCGATTCTTTGAATCACCCTATTACCCTGCTGTGTGTTTCTAAGCACCACTTGTTATCAAATATTTACAACGGCGCCTCGTGTGCATCCTACCACAATGAGGCTGATATGCGCTCACTCACAATCTTTGTTGTGAAAAAGAAGCTCAGCCCTTATCCGCCGAATCCAAATAAAAATAAACCACCATCACATCACGGCCTGAGATAGAGCTCTATTTGTAGCTGGTATGGATGGGATAGGTATACTGATCGTGCCGAGCGTGTGTATGGCGATGGACTTTACACACATGTCTATTTAGCAACCTTGATCGACGACCGGTGAAACCGTCTGATGGCGGGCGTATTATTCCGCAAACACAACAATCTGACGGTCCAAATAAATAGAACTTTGTGTACAGAAAGATTTGTTTGGATTAACATAGCATTCAAGGAAGGCACGCTAGTTCGTAGAATTTTGATGTACTAGTTTTGCAACAGCAATAACAAAAATTGCAATCAGACAGAAGTATTTGAATCGGCTTGGTATCTCCGAGCACTAGCTTTTTATACATCTTTTTTATTTGAATCTACACGCTAAACTGAGTTGAAGTCCAAATTTTCATGTATGTTGGTGCGCGGGAACCTGTTCAATCAATCAATCAATTTCCTCAGATTTTGTATTGGACGAAGTAGATAAGCAGTTACGCAGCTGCCAAAAGGTGTATAAAAATATTACTTTGAAATTAATTGAAGGTGCCCTATTGCATAAAAATTTCAAAATACAGGGTGTTAGGTTCCTGAGTGCAAACTTTTAAATGGGTGATATAGGACCATAAATGGAGAAAAAAATTGTTCTACGCATATGGGCAAATCTTAACCATTACGTAGTTATTGAACTTCCCATGTTTTTTACTCCTATTGCCTTAACTGGCTATAACTTGAAAATGGTCAAACTTATCGAAGTTTTTTTTACCCTTATTCGAAAGATTGTTGAATTTTCCAGCAAATGGCATCTTTGAATCGATTGGTTTACTTAAATAACTAAGTTTTCCAGAGCAAAATGGCTAAAATAGTATATTTTTGTTGGTTTTTGTCAATTATCCTTGAAACATGCGTAATAAATTAAAATTCTTTCTTTGGCAAAGTTGTGGCCCCTGGTACACTCTACAAATCGTCCTTTGACATCAAACTTCTATCTCTTATCGTTTTGTTGCCATTTTATGGAAAGCACTTTTTTGCGCTTTGTGCCGCACATTTAAATCAAAATTGCAAGAAAACGATAAGAGCTAGAAGTTTGATGTCAAACAACGAATTGTAGAGTGTACCAGGGGCCACAACTTTGCCAAAGAATGAATTTTAATTTATTACCCATGTTTCAAAGATAATTGACAAAAACCAATAAAAATACACTATTTTTAGCTATTTTGCTCTAGAAAACTTAGTTATTCAACTAAACCAATCGATTCAAAGATGTCATTTTATAGAAAATTCAATAATCTTTCGAATAAGGGTCAAAAAACTTCTATAAGTTTGACAATTTTCAAGTTATTGTCAGTTAAGGCAATAAGAGTCAAAAACATGGGAAGTTCAATAACTACGTAACGGTTGAGATTTGACCATATGCGTAGAACAATTTTTTTCACCACCTCTATCACCCTTTAAAAAGTTTGCACTCAGGAACCTAACACCCTGTATATAATCCCAATTGTTTTATAATATAAAAATGTCTTTATATTCCTCGGTATTCAATACATTATACTATTACATCTGTTAGACACTAATGAAAACTTGATCGAGTCAAACCAGATGTTTGATCATTGGTTTGTTTTTGATCAAATTTCTGACTGTGTAATAGCATCTTATGTCCAGTCGAGTATCGGATTTATTTGATGTATTTTCAAGTTCATAAAAAAACATTGCTGTAAAAAATATGAACATTGTAATTACTTCAACAAAAAACAACACAAATGTAAGCTGCCGTGTGCAGCATAGTTGTCCCATGTTAATAGGGATTCCCATAGAACATGGGACAACTATGCTGCACACGGCAGTAAGTATCTTGAAACACAAACAGATTCACAACCGTATGTACCAGCTTGAAATCTCATGCAAAAAAAAATCTTCTAAATATAAACTTATCTGCAAATATTATGTTACCAAATTCGACTACGGGGAACCCAACTTCGTAACCCTAATCTTAGCCTTTATTGACTGGTCGTCATACGCTGCTGGCTGTCCGTGTCACATGAATGTTATTTGATAAGATTGTTTATGCTCGATACGGTTCATATTTCTGAAAAACACTTTACAGCTGATTCACGAAAAAAAAGCAAACAGTTTCAATTTACCGGTATTACCCGCCCGTCGTCGCCATCAGTTGAGTTAAACGATGCGATTGGTTGTATAGCAAAGCAAAAATGTGCAAATAGGTGGCGCAATAACACAGCCTCGTCATCGTCGGACACCAGGCGCCAACCGTTTCTAATTTTGTTGTGCTTGGTTGTTCGGTGTACAGTTGAATGTGGATTAAGTGTGATTTTTGCAATGCTCACTTAACTCTGTTGAACAAAAACAATTGGATATAGATCCAAGCTTTATTACAGATCTTTTCTTGTTTTATAGTAGAAGCTTAAGAATATACTCTTCAATGAAACGATCCCAGCTGCATCTTAATGCAGCTTCAAATTCAAAGCATTCAAATTTTAGAGTGAAGATTCCTTAGTTTGGCTTAATATGAAATTAAGAAATTACACATACAAATCTTTGAAGAAATCATCTAAAAACAACACACTTAAAAATTCATTGGAATACTCAAAATTTTCAGTGAAGTAGGTTATAAAATCTGCGATATACCGGAAGCATACATTTTCACAGGACATCTGTGGAAGCATTCACCAGGAATGCTGGACATGTTTACCGCGAACTTTTGTGCAAATCCTACTACACGATCGTTCGGTGTTTATTAATATTATATATTACTAGTAGGGCTCGCTCCTGCAGTAGTACCAGTGCAGGTACCCCTGATACCTCCGGCCTACTGATACCCTGATAAAAAGGCCAAGAGTTCGAATCCACACTCCATCCCTTAGTTTTTTTGTTTGTTTGTTTACCTAGGACAACAAAAACAATAGATTAAAAATCCACGATTTACTAATGTTTTCAGAACTTTATGTTGCTACTTAGCTACACATCCAATTGATAACTGGGTGAATCCTCTAATTTATGAATATTTACGATCAAATTTTTCCACTGACGGCAGAACATGTGAATCATGAAACGAAAGAAATTGGATACACTCGATCGATGCTGTATCGGTTTCATTGCAGCGGGCGACGGCTGCGGCGTCAACTAGAGATCCGGATTCGGATGGACCCTCCCAACGAAACGAGCTAAAATTGTGTGATTCAGATAAGTAGGCACAGTGGGCCGATTTGAAAATTTTGGTCGAAACCTTTAGTTTGTTTTGATCGATGTGTTTGTATCCATTTTTAAAATAACGATGTAGTCATAAATATGTTATTTGAAAATATGTATAGTATAAACGTTCGGTAAGTGAAACAGACACAGTTTCACATCTTGCTCGGCCCTGACTGTTAAAGAAGCTTAACCCGAGCTGACCTACGAAACGCAGGGTTGTATTCGGTCTCTAGTAATAGTGATAGTCGAACGTAGTTTCCGTACATTAGCTTCGTTCCATTTTTGCTTGCTCTTCTTTACTAATACGTGTTCTGTAATAGTGTAAGAAATCATAATTTGAACTAGTCAAATGGTATTCTTAATTTAAACTAATTCAAAAATCATTAATACTACATACTTTTAGTGTCCCGGAAACAGAAACGTGTAAAAATTGTCTTAAAGTAGGGTAATTGTTCCCTTCGTTGCGGTAATTGCGATTGAGCACTCTTTCGACTGAAATGTTACCGAAAGGCATTTTTAATAGATGTATTATGCTTAAATTATGAGATTGCACCATTTGTGTGCTGTTCCAGAAATTATAAGCACATCTACGCATAGCAAGAAAATAATGATTTTCTCAACAAACAGCTATGTTTATGTTTTTATATTTTTATTTAAAGCATGTTCTTCGGTATCTGTAGTGAGTTTATACATTAAAACGAGTTTTTATATCCATAATGTTCAGTACAAAAAAAAATTAACTCTTTGCATAAACAACTGTTTTATGTTTATGCTGATTTCATGTGCTGTAAACTTTTTTTCTATTTTTTCCACAGTAGGGTTTTGAGATGCTTCGTTGGCATAGTCCCCTCATTCGGCCCATCTTAACGTAACGCAAAAACTCAAACAAACACGCATAACTTGAGATCAGAAAAGCTATGCGTCAACAAATTCTAACATTTCGTTTCAATTTTAGCACTTCAGAATATTAAAATGAAATGAAAATGTCACTTTGTTTAGCATTTGTAGACGCGTTATTATTCTGGATTAGTG
>NC_085138.1:137605783-137680783 GCF_035046485.1 Aedes albopictus | reverse complement strand
GGTAATCTACACACATGATCATAAATGGCATGATTCTGGGACAGGGTGCGTGTACCAATTATGGCACTACCTAAGGAAAGCTTGCCGGCTGTTCGGGTCCACATGAAGTTAACCATCAATGTTAACTTCTCTTCCCGATCAGCCTAGATAGCTGTGTAGTGTCGGTAGCGGTTGTCTCAATTGGCTAAGAATAACACTACGGACCTCCTGTTCCGGGGGTAAAAGTCCACTAAACAGGGAACCCCAATCCAAGGTGTCAGGCGACCCGTGCTGATGGATGAATGGTTGAGGGGGTTTAAAATATGCTCGATCTTTAACGGAGCCCGTAACGTAGGTAGATCACCTTTATGTGTTGCGTTACGGTTCAAGATCTACCAAACCGAACCCTAGTGACATCCAGCTTGTCAAGTTGGGGTAATGTGTTTTGGTAATAAGGATTCATGGTACAAAGTCCTTGTTACTGGTGACAGTTTCTAAAATTGCATTTATTCTGCCTTGCTGATAGTTAACGAATCGGACTTTGCCCACCCGAGACTACACTTGATGTTAGGAAAACAAACATGCTTTACGTGTCCAATTGCGTACTAACCTATCAAGGACTGTTAAGTTCTGGTAATTCAAGGACTCACGTGCATTCTTATTGCAGAACACATTCTCTGATTTGACAGAGTTTTGCAACTAGCCTAAAGTCCCGGGTTTTTCTTTGTTGTCCTGGGACTAAACTAGAAGCAAAACATGGATGGGGCTAGAGTTCCGATGCATGGATAAATATCAGTACCACCGTTTTGTTTTTCTCAGAATGCGAATGGATTGTGTTTGATTAGGGGCGCTCTTTTACTGAGATTTAAATCTCTATGATAACGGAACCTTTTCATCGCAATCGATTTCTTACACCTCTGGGATAACAAAACAGGAACTGTACAGAAATCGATGCTTCATTGCCTCTCAATGACAATGGAGTAGTACGACATGCACTAAATACTAAGGATACGGGTAATGCCACAAAAGATCTAAATACTGGTCGCAGTGGCTCACCCGAACAGAAAAAAAAGGAAAGCTTTTTATACAAAAATAACGAGAAGACCAACGAATGTCATCAATAAATTAAAAGACAGGTTAATTTCATACTTTACAGGAAAAATATAGAAACGGAGCCAAAACAACTTTTAGTATTGATTACAGCGTGTGCCAATGATAGGAATCCTG
Source organism: Aedes albopictus (assembly GCF_035046485.1). Taxonomy (NCBI): domain Eukaryota; kingdom Metazoa; phylum Arthropoda; class Insecta; order Diptera; family Culicidae; genus Aedes; species Aedes albopictus. The sequence continues at coordinate 137,679,577 of NC_085138.1, read as the reverse complement.
TACCAGTTATAATTACATTTTTTAACTTCGGTTCCTTTTCGCGCTATTTGCATGCATTCCTTATAGGTCTGGCCATAACAGGTACACTATTACGAAAAAGGGTGCAAGGAAGCCGAAATTTTAAGGAAAATGATTTATTTCTACCATGATTTGAGGAAAATGTGAAGTTTAAATGAGTGCGACTATCTTTTGTGAACGTGATCTGTTGTTTCGATTTTTTTCTTGTTGATTTACATCGTTAAAGAGTGAAAATTAACTATGGCGAATAATTGGTACTATAGCTATAATTGGTACACTTACCCTATATCGAATTGGCTTTTCAATAATTGAACATTTGATGCAAAGTTCAAATACACTATTTTATATATTTGTTTTCAACTAATAATAACTATTTTACAAATTGAATGTGGGCTGAATATTGAGGACATTTTTTCGCTATGTACCTAAATCTTGGCCCATCAGTAAAGAGACGTCAACAACATTTCTTGCGTATGAACCAGAAAGACCGAACAGGAAGAAAGATTTTGTGTGCGGTGACTGTAAAAATATAACACAATAATTTGTTTGCGTTTTTTTCGTTACTAAATTAAGAATAACTGTATTTTATTGTGATTTATTGTGATTTATTTATAGTTTTGTGAAAATTTGGCTCCAGAAATGTAATTTGAAAGTAAGATTGGTGAACATACAGTGATAATACTTCATCAGAAATATTGAAAAAATGAGAAAATAAGTTGTTCTAGCGCTCGGAAAGCAATAGGCCAACGTTGTATCCACTAATAGGCCAATTTTTGTACCGTAGATCAACGTTGCGTACCATCGCATCGAAGCTTTTCAACAGGTTTAAGTAAGTTCTTGAATATTTACATTAGTTAACTTCCAAGTGGTGAAACATGCATTGTCCAGAGTACGTGATAGAGTCAACATATCATTTCTAGTGCTATTAATTCACGAGTTATGATCAAAATTGTCAAAGCGGCTTGCATATTAGGTTAGGCCATGGTATGGTACATATGCATACCCTATCATCCTGTTTTTGCACTTTCTGAATCGCTCTTGTTGCAGCCGTCAGCATCAGAAAAGAGTGATTCCAAAACATGTCACCTACCATTATCGCATTGTGACCATCATCATTGATCAACAGATCACGTTTACAAAAGATCATTTGAACTCCACATTTTTCTCAAATTATGGTAGAAATAAATCATTTTCCTTAAAATTTCGGCTTCCATGCACCGTTTTTTGCCATAGTGTACCAATTATGTTATGGCTAACCCCATAAGGAATGCATGCAAATAGTGCGAAAAGGAACCGAAGCTAAAAAAATTGGCCGTAACTGGTACAGGGTTCCTATCATTGGCACACGCTGTAATCTATATCTATCTATCTTCTTTATATATAAAAATGCAGTGGCATACGTGGGACCGCGCATAACTTGCGAACGGAAGGTCCGATTTTGGTCGTCTTAGTTTTGTTCTGTTAGATTTCACCCAAGGAAGGTTTATGAAGCCTAAAACATGGACAAATTGAAAATTTTCGAAAATCGATTTTCTATACCTCTTCCACCGGGGACTTGGGCTTGGCTAGAAACTTGAAACGTCAAAAAAACGCAGTAGGCAAGACAAAGTTTGCCGGGTACAGCTAGTCTATATATAAAAATGCAGTGGCATACGTGGGACCGCGCATAACTTGCGAACGGAAGGTCCGATGTGGGTCGTCTGAGTTTTGTTCTGTTAGTTTTCACCCAAGGAAGGTTTATGAGGTATAAAACATGGAAAATCCCGCAAAACCCGCAGGTTTTTGAAAATCGATCTTACATACATTTGGTGACCGGGGACTTGGTCTTGGCTAGAAACTTGAAACGTCAAAAAACGCAGTAGGCAAGACAAAATTTGCCGGGTACAGCTAGTAAATACTAAAAGTAATTTTGGGTCCGTTGCTATATTTTTCCCGTAAAGTATGGAAATTCAGCTATCTTTTAACATATTAATAACATTCGTTGATCTTCTCGTTATTTTTGTGCAAATTGTTTTACTTAGGTAGGGCCATAATTGGTACAGGCACGCTAGATGAATTGGATTAGTACACGCACGGCATAACGTCTTAAACTCAGTCGACTCGCACAGCTTCGTTGGAACGTACACATAAAGCGCACAACGATGTGCACCCTTAGTGATCTCTCGGACTTTGACCGTCATGCATCACTGCTCAGAGAGCTTCACTCTTTCGCAACTCGGCTGAAAAACAAAATGTCTCTCATTTGGGGCGTGATCTTCATCTTCCCAACTGTGACAAAGCCTGCTTCTCAGCTTACTGCTCTATGTGCACTTCCACAATCCACAGTTATTAACTGAGAGCTTTCTCTGCCAATGACCGACCATTTTGTATGCGCATATCGTGTAGCAGGCACTCTATTCCCAGAGAAATAAAGGAACTTTCCTTTACAAAAAAAAATCTGGACCGACTGGGAATCTAGGCCGTCACACTCAGCATGGTCATGCTGAATATCAGTGCGCTTACCGCATCGGCTATTTGGGTCCTATATACATATGGGCGTGATATGCAAGTTGGTTCGCATTACTTAAGAAGGATTACACCAGAAATCTGAAGTAACGATTATCTGTTCACGATAATTTGCAGCACTGGCTTTAGTTGTTCGCGAAGCAGCAAATACACGTTCTACGATCATTTATTTTCCTTAACTCAATCGACAGTATTGGTAACTGCATCTCATGTATTACTAAATTCTGTCGTACATTAGTTATAAAAACTCATCTACTCTTGTTATTGCTCAACCACATTTTCAACGAAAAACCGAAACAATTTGACTACATTTTGTTCGGTTCTGTCCCACTGTATGCCGCTGCCGCGCCGCCACTGTTGATCGCGACCGACCGGCGTTTGCAAAACGGTGAATAGGTCATCTGTCTGGTCGGTTTCTTTGGTGAGCTCGACCTCATCCGAGACATCAGCCAGCATCAGCTCAGCCGGCAGCAGAGTCAGTTGTTGTCACCATTCGTTGTTGCTGGTGTTGATGTCGCGTTATGTACTGTTGGCTGTGGCACTGACTGTCTCGCACAGCCCCATTACTATGATCTAACCGACTGCATCAGTCTGGTTCTATTTTTGGGACTGCCACCGCCGCCGGCCACCAATTTGAGTACCGTTGTTGTTTGTGTATTTTCGTGGCAGAGGCCAAATGGTATGTAGATACAACAAAGATCGGGATATTTACGGCTTAACAAAATTGTCCGATCTTTTCTGGGTGCGGTTTCAGCGAACAACAAATTTCGAAAACTAGGACTTTGGGGACATTATTGGAAAGGAAAGCTGAATGGTTGAAATGAATTGGCTGAGACGAACAAGATCGTTTCTTTGGAGGGATAATTTTGTGGTAGACAGTGATGGAAAACAGTGAGGAATGCAGCTGAGTAGACACAAACGCAAAGCTATCCTACTCGTGAACAACAGAAGCCAGAATATATTCGCACTTCCTTCACTCGCGAGCTAACGAAGCTGGTCGCACTCGTGATTGATTCGCGAAGCAGCTCTGAACATTTTTCAATTTTGTGAAAAAACGAATTTACGCGGCCGACAGGTTAGCTTTTCAGGAACAATAAAGCACAAAACACTATTATCTGATGGATAATTACTTGTTTTGCTATTAAAATCGCACTAAAATGCAATTCCCGCATCTCCACTTGTTCTTCGCGAATAAAAATTCATGAGTGTTTTTGTTTTTGTTTTGCTTCATACTCGTGAAGCAAGCGGGTGCGAATAAACTCACACACGGCTTACTCTCGGCACCGTGAGTAAACCGTCTGTTGCTTTTACACTCGCGAGTTGATTCACGACGAGAGTTTTTCCATCTCTGGTGGTAGACTACAGAAAACATGCTCTCCTAGGCATGAGAGTTCGAAAATTGTACTACTTGAAAACATTCATCACTACTTAGACTCAACAAGCTAATAAACGAAACAGTACGAAAAACTCGCAGTGATTTGTGTTATAATGTACGACATAGCGTAGAATTAACGTAGAGTGTGGAGCGTTTTGGGCAGGGGGTTCTATTTTCGGCATTTTTTATTTTCCTTCCCAGGACATACAGTATCAACGTTTCTACCACCACATAGGGTTTCGAACTACTTGAGCTTTCGCGTCAATTCCCGGCAGCTCACAGCAAAACAAAACAAAATATTACTTGCCGCATATGTTCCAAACGCACTTCCGTAGGTAATCATCTTCCGCAACAGGATCAATGTCAGTCAATGAGCTACACTTTTACTCTGAAGCCGTACAAGTGCTCAGAACAACACTATTAAGTACACGCAGACGAGTGCACTTCGTCAGCACAAATATGGGCGCCGAAGTGATTTCCCAATCGATTTTACCAGAAGTTGAGCACTGGTGCCGGGAATTGACGCTGGATTAGGTGCAGTAAACTCGTTCAAAATCAACTTTCCGCCAGAAAATATTCACAAGAATCACTGTTAACAACTAGTTCACGCAATAAGGTATTCTCAATTTAGTTGAAAATCGAAGTTTTCGACTAGCGAAGTTGGATTTTTCTCCAAATCCATGCGTCGGACCTAACTTCGGAAGTGATGCGCTGTATAATAAACCTGGTCCGCTATACAGCGCACCACTTCCGAAGTAAGGTCCGACGCACGGATTTAGAGAAAAATTCAACTTCGCTAGTCGAAAATTCCGGGTTTCAAATGCACGGAGAATATCTGATTCCGATGGAAGAAGTGGACGAAAACGGTCGACACTTTTAATTTTGATTGAGAAATCTCAGAGAATAGAGCATTCCTACTGCAGCATTTGAATAGGGTTGAAGAAGTATTTTTACGAAAATGCTCCGTTGTGCTTAAAAGGCCAAGCAAACCAATACCATTGTACGAAAGGTTATTGTTTGCTCTTCCTGATACTGGTATTAGTTTGTGTAAACAGGACTCAGTAGCGGCGTTGTAACAAAAAAGTTATTTAGAACACGTAAAATGCATTAGACGTTCAGATACAAAAACAAAATGAAACTTTACAAATGCCCATTGTAGTCATTATTGATTTTTCCTTTTCAACTTTCGGAACTGCAGTAGTAATTCAAATCTTGCTCTCAGTGCAAATCGAAAAACTTAATATGGTTTACCAGAAAAGCAGCTCACGATCTATGATTCTGGCTTAGCAAATCATCATCACATCCACCAACTGTAGTAAACAATAATTTTGAGTTGTCTACTATTCCTTTCTTAGTTTTTTTTTTGTTTATAGTTGGTATACCAATGCGAAGTCTAACAACAAATTTTTAGTGTTACAATAGTTTTAAATCTTTAACATAAACTATGTAAAATAAGTCTGGGAATATATCATTAGTGCAAAATTTGCACTGCTTTGCCAATATATTATTGCATTTCTGATTCGATATCAATCGAAAAACTCTACATTTAACGATTTTCCATTTTTCTTGCGCTGATAACAAAAACAGTAATCAATTTGCTATCATAGGGGGATCAGGGGCATAATGGACACCCGGGGCGAAACGGACACCTCTGTTTTTGCCGAAACCGTTGACTTTTATGTAAAACTTTTAATGCATAGTGGTAAAGTGTCTTTAATAAATATTAATAATAATAATAATTTTAATGCATAAGTGTAAGGGAACAAGTCATGGTCCTACTTTCCAAAAGTACCATTTATATTGCTCCAAAACAACCAAAATATCATTGAAATTGAAATATGTTTTTCATATGGTAAAATTCTTATAATTTCGAAGCAGCAGGAAATAAGGTATTATGAGTGTTGGAGTGTGTCCACCATAAAAAACAATTGATTTGTTACCTTATCTACATGTATATTTAGCAATGGATGAAGTATTTTATTTTTGATCAGAATTTACTAAAAATAGCAATTTTAATGTTGTAGTCGATTCGGGGCGAAATGAACACCGGCTAATACGAATGGATGTACGTGCATTGCATACTGTTAGGCGTTTCAAAGAGTTTGGAAAAAATCAATCCGACTATTTTTGCCTAAAATTTATTTTATTAACTTTGATGTTATGTAAACACGTCTAATTTGGAGTATTATATCTGTGGCATTGATCTGCGTAGGCATATTACTTAACTGATCGATGTAATCAAAGAATTAGCATACAATATGTAGGGGTGTCCATTATGCCCCGATGGGTGTCCATTTCGCCCCGTACCTTTCCTGACAGCCCTAAAAAACACACGATTTAAAATTCGATATTTCTTCACGATTAAGACATTTTACCTACTGTAAATGATTGAAATACGTAGAAAGCAAGCTAAAGTTGTAAGACAATACGTACTCAATACTCATTTGCTTAGGGTGTCCATTATGCTCCTAATCCCCCTAGATAGCAGGAATTGTTTTCAATTTGCTGTTATAGGAACATTTTTCTGCTCTCATTTTTGATGTTTTAACCGTTAAAACCACAAAAACGACAACAACCTGAGTTATCAAAATTTGTAACATCACAACTTTAAAATTAGTTTTCAACTTGCTATCAAACTTTGCTCGGATAGCTTGTTCACTACCTATACATTTTTTTTATAGGTGTGTAATAGTCTGTCATTTCCCATCTCCAGCAGACATACCGACGCTGAACGGGTGATTAGTGGTCCCAAAAATGCCAATCTGCACCACACAGCTTTGTATTTAAAATCGTTGCGTCCCAAAGCCAAGTTGATTAATTGAGTGTGCTTCATATCTTCGGTGCCGCTTTTATCACACAGGAATAAGTTATTCACGTTCGTTCAGCGTGCCGACACCTTTTCCATTGATATGCCATTCGTGGCTGCTGGCTGCTGGCTGGTTGGTTGACTGGCTGGCTGACGCGCCAATAACTTGCTGAATGGGAATCACACGCAGACCAGTGGCTCTCAACCAAAGGGTAGAATTAGTGCTGAAAGACATGTCGGTATCACCAAAGCTGAATGAAGCATGAATTTGGTTTCAAGTCCTGTAGAAATCTTAATTTTATTTTAAAAGTTTAAAACGCTTTTGAGCTTAGTGTTCTTGAATATTTCTCCGGTTATCAATTAATTATGACCACAATGAATCTATTTGGCAAATTTATTAAGTACCGTGATAAACAGATAACAAACTCGCAACAACGAACTTCCACTCGGCTATTAACGACATCTGTTGTTACGTTATACCGAAGCAAAAACAAATCGTCAGAAATACCTCTAGTGACTTCTAAAGCGATTTTTCTTAGGATTCTTAAGAAATTCATTCAAAGATATTCTCCATGGATTCTTTGTTAGGCACATCCAATAATTTCAACAGGACCTGGAACAATTCAGTTCTTTATGCTGAGGTTGCTTTAGGAATTCTGTCTCCAAGAGTTCCTAATAGAAATTCTCTAGAAATGCATACAGAGAATTTTTCAAGCTTGAAGGATTCGTTACCCGGATAAAAACTAACCATAGGGTGTATGGTGAAAACCATTCCTACACCATACAGTGTATCTTATACATTTACATAGGATTTTTATGTAACAATATATTATACTGTTTTTCTCACGTTTGAACCATTCACTTTTCCGAAACATTATTTTTCCGTGAATTTTTAATTATTTTGGTGTAGGTCGTATGTTTGCTGTGATTCTTATGCAGATTCGACCTATTCAAATCGAACACCAGATTTATTCAGTTTAAGATTTTTTCCATAATTTGTTTTGTTGATGTTTGTGACTTTTTTGATGCAAAGGAAAGGAAAGAGAAAAAAGTGAATAAGTTGAAACATCAATTTAAAGTCAATAACATGTTTAAATCAGTGGTAAACCAGATGTCCTAAGAACTGCAGGTCCAAGCAGGGGTCCAAGAGATATGGCGGGCTAGGTGTGTAGAGTGCGATGAGAGAAATACGAATGTAGGCCAACCCGGGAGATGCAGATCAGATTACCGTAAATCAGTGGATAAGTTCAACACTATTCTTTCTGTATTTGCATTTAGGGGAGTTTTCTCCTCTTCTCTCATGTGAACTTGCCTTCGACCACAATCGAATCAAATGCGTTTGACAAACTTTATGTTTGACGTAGAGCCATCTTTAATATATGGACTGGACTGAACACTGAAATGACTTTTAATATAGGTTCGTCTGCGGGTTCGCTTTTTAACCTAACTTATATTTGAATCAAACTTGACAGTTATCTCATGAGTTGTTATGTATTTCAAACTTTAGTCAAACTGGTGCCTCAATATTGCAATAACGGTTAAGAACGCTGTAATGATACTTATGTACCTCGTCATCCACTTCATGCAACTACATTAGTGGTCTTATAACACTTAGCGCGCTCGTCATAGTTCCATCATGCTGCTCAAAGTGTTGCCACAAATAATGCTAAGTTTGCAAAACCCGGTTATCTGGCTGGTGGGGCATGGGAGCGTTAGCTTCAACTGTTAATGCAATCAGAGACTACTCAGACTTAGACGTGGGCATATATGAAGGATTATCCAAAAAGCTCTGGAGAATTCCCAAAGCGCATTCTAATAAATCTAATAAGCCTAAGATGCCATTAACAGGAGGAATATTTTTTTATTGTTTGAAACCATTCATGTACCATACAATGTACGGTATATTTAAACCCTCGTATCAGTATTTTGAACAATTCATTAACAATAAAATGTATGGTTTTACAAAAAAATATATATGGAGAAAAATATTTTTTTATAATGTTACGATACTTAACAACCTGTAATATATTGTAAAAATCTTATTTACAATTCACGGTATGGTGTCTACATTACATCTTATTGTTTTTGTATTTTTTATTTTTACGGTGGTGTCTATTGTAAAAATATGGTTCTAAATAGTACTGTTACAATACAACGTTCGGTTTTTCTACTGTATTTTTTATTCGGGTAACCCTCGAACGATCGCGCTGTTGTATTTTGTACAACAAGTTGAAAAAATCTCGCTTTTTGTACTCAGCATTAGCGTGGTGCTGACGCAGGTAGTCAACCGCGCGAGATACGGAAGGTTAAAGAATTGCCTCAATGATATCTCCAGATATTGCTATTGAGATTCTTCTTGACAGGCAGCTGCACTTACACTTCGTACAGTGCCTTAATATATTCTATTCTAATTCTACTATATATATGTCACTTTTCTACCCTGTCCCACGGCATAAATATCACAAGGCAGGCTAGTAACCTATGTAAACATACATTTTGGATGTAAACATGTGATGTCATTCTAATCGTTCTTCACATGATCAAATTGATGTGGAGTACTAGATCGCCTTTAAACGATTTAAATTACGTCATCAAAAAACTGTCAGTTTTCCGGAAGATATCACCTTCTAAATGTTGTACACCGTGCCCCGTTCATGGGTAGAATGATAAGCACGAGGATATTGATGTGTGGCTCTTGTTCCTTTTCCACTCCGATTGTTGGTCCATTATGAGTTACCGTTAGCCGATATGTATCTAAGTTTCCGGGTCCGTTTAAGCATATGCTCAAAAGAGGGTCAGGTGTCAGCCGCTCTTGGGGGAATAGCAACTGACGAAAAATAGCAAGTGCCGGGGCTGGGATCGAACCCATGACCATCCACTTATGAAGTGGACGTGTAAGCCACTACACAACGGGCCCCGGCTTTTTCGTATATTTGATGTTAGCTAATTTATCTTTTAACGTTCTATGATCTCTAACAGGCTAATTTTCAGAAAAGTTATTTTAAAAAATCGTTTTGGTTTCTAACTTTCACAAGATACCGTCAATGTACCAGTAGCCGCTCGTGTTCCAATAGCCGCTCATCGTCATAATAAATATGTTCATTGGCATAAATATGTACGATTGTCTTCATCCGGATATTATTTGGCACCTATATTTTGAATATCCGTGGGAAAAAGATTGTATTTTAGCAAGGAACCTTCTTTTCTACGCTCGTGAGCGGCTATTGGAACACTAGCGGCTACTGGTACACTGAGGGTAGCTGCTGAAGCTAGAGACAAACAGTATTTTAAAATCTCAATAAAGTAAACGTAAAATTTTCTTTATAGGGTAAATGCTCCCTTAGTGGAGGTAGTACCAATAGTGGTGGTAGTGCCAATTTAGCACTATTTCGAACAAAAAGTTTGCTAATGACATTTTTAATAGATGCATCATAACTAATTAGTAACATTAATTCAGTTTTGTTTTCAGGATTTGCCGAAAAACCTATTTTAAATAATTATTTTCCTTAAATTGTTTGCTCCTTTGCACCTAACGGGTGGCCACTAAATAACGGGAATGCTTTTAGCAGCTGATTAAAAACAATAGAAGCGTCCATAGAGTAAACATTTTTTAGACAAAACCATCGTCTATCTATCCACAAAGTCAGCGTATTTTTTATTTTGTGTCAACTTATTCTGTTCTGCAGAAAACGACATTGAAACAGGAAGCACTACCAAAACGCCTTGGACGGCTCTACTGATTGCTCAAAACAACCGTAAAAAAAGTTAATAGTAAACCATTATAAAACTAGAACCCGCCCGGTTTTGAATGAATTCCACATTTCGGCATCCCAAGAAACAGATCCTGAAGGAAATAGAGGAAAACTAGCAAAACCAATAAGCATGATATCATTTCACATAATAAAATCTTCTTTTGTGACATGGGCTGGATAAATCAATAGAATGCCTTGTTAAATAACAAATATTTACATCAAATCACATTTACACATTGAACAACATTAAATGGTTCGTTATAAAAAAAATAGCACAAAAAAAGTTCAACAATGAACCGCAGTGCACAAATTACATCGACACGTTTTGGTGATACAGAAAAATAACATTTTTTGGAAATTTCTATAAATGTCATTTACGGGAAAAGGCTACAACCAAAGCGAAAAAAAAAAACAAGTCAGTATCCCCATTTTTTCTTATTACTGTTTGAGTGTGTAGATGCTAAAGGTAGCTGAGAAACCATTTATTTTGACCAACAATTTCACAGACGCAGAAAATGCGTGAAAGTAAACTGTTCACGATTACGATAGTCACTCGCGACACTGACCCGTGGTACGCTCCGTGATATGATCACAACGGAAGAAATGCACAACCGTGGGAGGAAGAACAGTTCAAAATCACTAGCGAAAAGGTTCACTATGCGATACCACGACGACGACGGGGTTATTAGACTCGATTTGGTCACTTCGGACTGGCCGACCGACGAGATAGCTAAAAGAAGCGTGCGTTCTATTTCAATTGCTTTTATTAACTGACTGTGCTGCTGTGTGTTCGATCTGTGTGGTGCTGGACGATCGATCCGTTTTCGGCGATCGTATCGAGTGTGAGTGTAGTGTGCATGGTAGGTGTAGGGTAGCTACAATAATTGTTGGCGAGTAGTATTTAATTTTATATAATTCAAATTATTAGTGCTAGATCGTAACATAAACTCTGAAAAGTCGTACAAAGCAGTTGCTCCAACATCACTGCAAAAAAATACTGTACAAATTACTACGTTCAACTTTCTTAAATTTTATATTTTCCATGGACGTACATTGTTAAACCTTTATGATAGTTAAATTCAGATTGCCATTTTTAAAGATCATATATTTTTAAGAGCACATTCAAAGCATTCCCGTTATTTAGTGACCACCCGTTATAGTGGTGGTAGTGTTCCTATAGTGGTGGGTCCCATAAGAATTCAATGGGATGCGCCACTATAGGGACCAAGGTTAGATTTTACCTCCATAATAGGAACCGTGTACCTATAGTCGGTGCAAGTGATTTATTAGCAAAAACTGAAATAAACAATGGTTTTTACATTTTTCCTAGCAAATTTAAGTGAAAAACTACCGATTAACGTTTTCAGGCCTTTTGTTTTGTGGTATATCAATTTTATTCAATTATTTTTCTACAAGGAGCTACTAATAGCCCCACTATTGGTACATTTACCCTAATATCATCAAATGTATGTGCTGATTTCATTTGGTATACGAAACTACATAGTTCTGGATTAGTATGGCTTGGATTTTCATCAAATTATAGTTAAAATGTTGAGTACATTAGCAATTTTGTTTTTATGACAATTGGGCGCACAGTTTAAGGATACTCATTTTTCCGGCTTACATTATCACAAGTCAATAATCAAATGTATTTATTTTTATTTTGTAATACAAGAATATAGATATATACACTGTCATGAAAAATATACTCATATATGACGAATTTCGCGCCAACTCGACCAGTGGTTGGCAACACCCTCTCAGAATCGAATGAAACTTGGTGGGCATAAAGACTAGGTTTTTATAAGCAACTTTGCATACTTAAATTTTCGAAAATTTTCAAGAGTAACATTTGAAGAAGGCCTAACTTTTTTTCGAAGAATTTTTTAAAATCGATGTAACTCAAAAATGACAAGACCTACAGAAAAGTGTTGTATGGGGGACTTTTAGAGAATTGTCCAAGCTTTCATGAAAAAATATTTTAAAAATTCTAAATACATTTTTACACGCTAAAAAATATATTTTTAAAATTAAAAGTCAATTTACAGAAAATGCCCACTTTTTTATGTTTTGAAATTTTTTTCCAAGAAAGTCAATATTGTTGCCTAACTTTCCTCCATACATCACAAGATGGGCACTTTTAAGGAAAAAAAAGTTTTTCTAGCAAAAACTTGTTCACGTTATTTTTTTTAGCGTGTTGCGCATTAACTCGTACAGGATGTATCAAGAATCCTTATACCCATTTAATAACACTCAATGGGCATTACAACTTTGTTTGATTGGGTGCCTTCTTTTTCTTGGCGTTACATCCCAACTGGAATAGAACCTGTTTCTCAGCTTGTTTTGATATCTGAATGCTTAAAACAGCATTCTGTTTGCTGAAATTGTATTATTGTGTGCCTAGAACCAGTGAACAAACATCATTATTAGAAGCGAATGATAAAGAATCGGTTTTATTTCAACAATGGCTAACCACTGATCGGAAACTGGAAACTATTATTAAGACTATAGATGAGTTTGTTCCGTATTTTGTAGAAAAAGTTGATAAGCTTATAACTCATGATTTCATTTATAAAGAACAATCCTCATTTTTGCGGGATAAAAAAGAATCTCTTAAACAGGGTGAAGTATTAACAATTTGTGACTTTTCCGAAAATTATTCATTTATCATTCAAAATTCAGCTCAAGGTTACCATTGGAATAATTCTCAAGCTACCATTCACCCCTTTGAAGTGTACTACAGAAAAGAAAATAAGTTGGAAAACTTGAGCTTTATAATAATATCTGAAGTACTTACACACGATACAACAGCAGTTCAGTTATTTATATCAAAACTGCTGGATTTCATTAAACAATCGATTGATTTCTCAAAAATTACTTTCATGCCAGATGGAGCAGCAGCTCATTATAAGAACAAACAAATTTTGCCAGTTTGTGCAGTTTTCGGTCCAATTATGGATTGGAAGCAGAATGGCACTTCTTCGCAACTTCACATGGCAAAGGTCCATGTGACGCTGTTGGAGGTACTCTCAAGCGAATGGCAAAACAAGCAAGTCTTGCTCGAGATTATGGAAACACAATCACAACTCCTCGAGAACTGTATGACTGGGCAGTTAAACAGTCAGATATACATATAACAAAATTGAATTTCTGCTTTATTTCAAATGAACAATATGCAAAAATGAACTTGAAGAACTATACACATACAGTCACGTAAAAACAATACCTGGTACACACAAATTTCATTCATTTGTGCCAATTTCTGAAAATCAAATTGAAGCGAAGAAGTTTTCGAATTCAAAAGATAATCCAAAAAAGTTTACTTTGTTTCAGATAGACTAAAGATCTAATATTCAAAAAACGTTACAATAGAATGTATAAAAGAAGGATGTATATATTGTAGAAAAGAAAATTATTGAATACACATATACATATGTACATATTTCATCAATACACAAGCGTTTTCATTGATATAAAACCCTAAAAGCAAATTTGTCTTGAGCCCTTTCCAATATCAAGCACGTTTTCAATGTCAAGCACGTTAAGATATTAAAAAAGTAGTTGAGCCCATTAAGTTTTAATGGATTGTCATTAGGATTCTGGATACATTACTGTACGAGTTAATGCACAACACGCAAAAAAAAATAAAATGAAAAAGTTTTTATTAGAAAATTTGGTTTTCTTAAAAGTGCCCATCTTGTGATGTATGGAGGAAAGTTAGGCAACTATATTGTCTTTCTTGGGAAAAAAAAATTCAAAACATAAAAAAGTGGGCTTTTTCTGTAAATTGACTTTTAATTTTGAAAAGATATTTTTTAGCGTGTAAAACATTTTTTTATATTTTTTAAATATGTTTTCTTGAAAGCTTGGACAATTCCCTAAAAGTCCCCCATACATCACTTTTTTGTACAACTTATCATATTCGAGTTATATTTTTTTGTGAAAAAAAACGGCTAATGCGCAACACGCTAAAAAAACTAACATAAAAAAGTTTTTGTTAGAAAAACTTTTTTTTCCTTAAAAGTGCCCATCTTGTGATGTATGGAGGAAAGTTAGGCAACAATATTGACTTTCTTGGAAAAAAATTTCAAAACATAAAAAAGTGGGCATTTTCTGTAAATTGACTTTTAATTTTAAAAATATATTTTTTAGCGTGTAAAAATGTATTCAGAATTTTTAAAATATTTTTTTATGAAAGCTTGGACAATTCTCTAAATGTCACCCATACATCACTTTTTTGAATATCTTATCATATTCGAGTTATTTTTTGTGAAAAAAACCGGTTAAAGATCTTTGACTCTTTTTAAATGTTAGTCTAGGTTAATTTTGAAAAAAAACAAAATACGCAAAGTTGCTTGAAAAGGTAAAGTCTTGAAACCTACAAAATTTCATAACATTCTGAGGGGGTGCTGCCATCCCCGAAGACGAGTTGGTGCGAAATTCGTCATATATCCCAAATTTACTCTGTGACATTTTCGCATTTTTTCATGCCACACCCTGTACTTGCTAGGATTCCTCCAGGAATGCCGGCTGAATATGCTTCAGGCATTCCTTCTAGTATCCCCATGTATTCCTGGTTTACCCAGTACAACCTTTTGATGGTATTTATCCAGAAATTCGTCTTCAAATTCCTATGATTTCTCCAGCGGTTTCGCCGAGGATTCCTGAGGGAATTCCTCAAGAGATTTGGCACGCCTGTAAGATGGGCAACACTAAATAAGTTGCTCTCATCTCACTCTTCATATGGTCATAAAAGCTGGATATACAGGGTGTTAGGTTCCTGAGTACAAACTTTTTAAAGGGTGATAAAGGACCATAAATGGTGACAAAAATTGTTCTACGCATATGGTCAAATCTCAACCGTTACGTACTGCCTTGAATCGCATATCAGTCCCATCTTTGCTGGATTTCCTATGCAAATGGGACAGATATACAATTCACGACAGCGTAGTTATTGAACTTCCCATGTTTTTGACTCATATTGCCTTAACTGGCAATAACTTCAAAATGGTCAAACTTATCGAAGTTTTTTTACCCTTATTCGAAAGATTATTGATTTTTTTCTCAAATGGCATCTTTGAATCGATTGGTTGAGTTAAATAACTAAGTTTTCTAGAGCAAACCTGCTAAAAATAGCGTGTTTTAATTTGTTTATGTCAATTATCTTTGAAACATGCGTAATAATTTAAAGTTCTTTCTTTGGCAAAGTTGTGGCCCCTGTTCTACTCTACAATTCGCCAAACTTCTAACTCTTATCGTTTTCTTGCAATTTTGATTTAAATGTGCGGCACAGTGTGCAAAAAAGTGCTTAACCATGACGATTGCAAATTTATGATCTGAAATGCGATGAATCAAAATTGCAAGAAAACGAGAAGAAATAGAAGTATGATGTCGAAGAACGAATTGTAGAGTGGAATAGGGGCCACAACTTTGCCAAAGAAAGAACTTTAAATTATTACGCATTTTTCAAAGATAATTGACAAAAACAAATTAAAACACACAACTTTTAAGCTATTTTCTCTAGAAAACTTAGTTATTTAACTAAACCAATGGGTTAAAAGATGCCATTTGATAGAAAATTCAATAATCTTTCGAATAAGGGTAAAAAATGCGATAAGTTTGACCATTTTAAAGTTACAGCCAGTTAAGGCAATGAGAGTCAAAAACATGGGGAGTTCAATAACCACGTAACGGTTGAGATTTGACCATATGCGTAGAACATTTTTTTTTCACCATTTATGGTCCTCTATCACCCTTTAAAAAGTTTGCACTCAGGAACCTAACACCCTGTATTTGCGGTGCATGTTAAGGACATACTTGTTAGAATCCCAAAATGGCCGCCACAATGGCCGACTTTGGTACCTACTCACGATTTCGAGCGCACAAATCTCTTAGTAAACAAAACCAGCGCACCTGATCTTTTTATTTTGAGCTTATTACAAGTGAGCAAGAACAGAATAATCTAATGCACTGTTGTTTGAAGCTTGCTTCTTGAGATTTGAGCGTTTGAAGTTCTGAGGCACTGTTGAAGCGGGATTTCAAGACGTTTGTCCTTAAGCGAAGGATGAAGCATGATCAATGAGATTTGAATTACATAATGACAACTAAAATGTCGTGTCGTTAATTGGCTCGGCAGCTTTGTTGGAAAAACACTTGTCAAGCGAATAATGGTAGTGAGTTCAAATCTCACCTAAGCTGTGGATTTTTTTTTCGGAATTTCACTAATAATTTATCCATCTTTTCATGTATATGTTGAGTTAATTTAAAACACTCCTATTTCCATGAAAGACAAGGAAATATCCATTACGAAATGATTCTAGCCTAGACCGACCGGGAGTCGAACCCGTCACGTCGCTTTTGCTGAATATCAACGCGTTTACTAGTTTTTTTTTCTTTAATGATAAATTCATTCTAAATCCAAACCATGAACAAATACATATGCTTGAAGACCCCTGCCGTAAAAACGGCTGCGTCTTTGGCTTTGTATTTGCCAACCGCTTACGTACTAATCCGGTTTCATTCAACACTTCTCTCGCATTCGCGTCAAACGATGATTTAATAAACAATATTCAATATTTGCTTTACAGATTCGAAAAACAACAACAATAACAACCGGGACACAGTCTGAGTCGGCGGCAGCAACACAGCATCAGTAACCGACGACCGTTGCGTTGTTGGTTGATTGAAACGAACGAAAGGAGAAGTTCAGTCAGGTTAGTCCTCATCGCGCCCGCGAATAGTAGGTAACGTGTGTTTTCCAAGTCCGGTGAAAGTGCACCGCGGTGCACACGCGCGAGGGCTTTGAATTAGCACCGTTGTTGAACCGTCGTCATCGTCGGAAGCGATACGACCTAATAAACCTGACATACCTCAAAATTGTGACTTTCCAAGTAACAAGGCCTGACTAGACAGAGAGAAAAACAGTGACTTGCACCAAAGTGCTACTCAGCAAGCTACCGGATCATAATGTCTTCTTCATCGGAGACCACTCAAACACCGGCTGTGCCGGTTACTCAGCCTGCGCGTGTCATCCAGCCGTCAGCAGCATTGATCGTGAAAGAAGGCTGGCTGTACAAACGGGGCGAACACATCAAAAACTGGCGCTCGCGTTACTTCATTCTACGCGATGACGGCACACTTGTCGGATACAAAAATCGTCCGGATGCATCGTTTCAAGCTGAGCCCTCGAACAACTTCACCGTGCGGGGCTGCCAGATCATGTCCGTGGATAGACCCCGCCCGTTTACCTTCATCATCCGCGGTCTTCAGTGGACAACCGTAATCGAACGGATGTTCCACGTGGAGGAAGAGCGAGAACGCCAAGAGTGGGTTGAAGCTATCCGCAGCGTGGCCAATCGTCTTACGGAAGCGGAAGCCTACCAGGGATCGCAGTCAAACGAGGATGTGGAGATGGCATCGATTGCCGAGGACGAACTGTTGACCGAAAAGTTCTCGGTGCAGGGCACATCTACGGGCAAAATAAGCGGCAGAAAGAAAGTGGTGAGTATTTATGAATAACTACATATATCGAACCCAACACATATAAGCGTAACTGGCAAAAGTCGTTTTTTTTGTTCCCGGGTTAGGATCAGGGTTGCCACTACATTTTTGAACTTATCTGGCAAGTCCGCAATAAAAAATCTGGCAAAATCTGGCACTACACGTTGCTAAGAAAATCCTCAACTTTGATCAAATTTGTACTGAATTTATGATTTGAATAATAAAGCTGTGTTCAGTTCAATAATATTTGTTTTATTAGAATGGAATGCCTTTAAAACAATTTCATATGTAGTATGATAAAAATTATTATCAGTAGTTCAAAATCATCTTAAATTTTGTATAGTGTTCAAGGTGCAAAATGTTTACAGTTATTGAGAAAGAACAGAGCTAACTGGACTATTTCTGCATTGAATATTCAAAGCAAAAATACATTGCCGTTTCCCCTCTTCGTCAACTCAGTCATTTTAGTCAATAATACGGAGTCGAACAAGAATAATTCACGAGTATATGTAGCTACAATTTCCACCAAACCAACTAAACAGTATACAAGCTGTGTAACCTTGGGGCAAGACACTGTGCTGGAGAGTACATTTTCCTTCACAGAGTTGCTCAGAATTCCTCCGGATTGCTCCCGTATTTGCTTGGGTGTTGCCTGATTCATCGCAAAATCAAAACAATATTGCCCGATATCTCACCTTTCTTGCAGTTTTAGGGGTGTTTTTCAACAAATTTCGTCGATCATTGGTGAAAAGAGTTACTCAGAATTTCCCAGAGTTACTCTTGTTTGCACAGTGTCTTGCCCCTCGTGTGTAACCCATATTTCTTCAAATGTATCAAAAATGCAAATGTAATTTTGTACTTAGATAACATAATTACAAATATTCTCTAAATCTTATTCAGCTGAAACACGAGAACCGACAATAATTATCGATGATTATTTGAATTTGCAAGAAAATTAACGAGTTTTCGGCAAACAGATTAAGATAAAAGACGCCGAATTGCTCAAAATTGCTAGATCACTAAGATAATATTTAAAAACACCAAGGAGGAGTTGCGTTGATAAATACTCTGGCTTGAAATAAAAAATCTGGCAAAATCAATGGTTTCTCTTTTTGTCTTTTTGCCACCTAAAAATCTGGCAGCGCCAGATAAATCTGGCATAATGGCAACCCTGGTTAGGATTGAAAGATCTCTAAAATGTAGTTTCTCTGACCAAGTTTTTGAACAGATTTTGAAGCGGATGTGAGTGACTAATTTGTCGATTTTAAGCTGAGCATATGTATGATTTGGTTTAACCCTTTCCCGCCCATGGTGTCTGTAGAGCACCATAACTTTGAACCCTTGAATCTCTGAAATTAAAGAAGTTTTTTGAATGTTTTCAATAGTAAATCATTATTTTACATGTTCTTCTTTATTCTATGGCATTATATTAGGAAGGCGCACACAAATTCGATATTTTTGTTAAAGAAATTTGCCACGAAAATATATTTCTTCGACAGAAAAATAATGACAAACTTTCACGACTTAACTAATGACATAGTTATCATCATGGAATGAAATAAAAATAGTTTCCTAACACATTTACTATTCATTAGCGTAGTTAAACTTTGAAGAGAACGGAAGAACGGAAACATGTAAGTAAACCCTTAATTTGATGCAATATGAATGGTGCACATATGCACCACTAGGCATATGGCGTGCAAAAAACAAATAATTTTTCAATGTATTCGTTATTTGCATTCCAATCTAGCATTGTGAGGGCGTAGAAGTTCATAGTTTTTGGAAACAACTTGTCTCTAATCGTAATGGATTTGTAGACAAGTGGTTCGGAAAGTGATTTTTACGAATTATCAAATAACGAATCATCCGCTTTTGACGTATTTATCAAGAAAAATGATGGAATAAAGTTCTCCAAACGCCTGGTGGTGCTCCAGAGCACCACCTCAGATTTGAGTTCTAATAGCCTTGGACAATATTTTATGCAAAGAGAATAAGATTTTGTTCTACCATTTTGAGCAAAAGTAATAAAAAATATTTTTAAACACAAAATATTTTTAAACAGCAAGCTTTCAGGAACATTTTTAACTTTATTTTTACGATGATTAAACAAATACGAAAATACAAATAGTTTCGAGATATACGAACATGATTTTTTTCTAATACTATGCGACACCTAGTTTGTAGCTGCCGAAACATGGTCTTTCTTGATCCTCTGAACAACTTTGCAGAAGACGGTAAGCTGCTAGCTAAATATTCAGGATTTAGAGATACAAAAGCTTGCACGTTTTAGACACTAGCGCCGCCTAGCCACCGAATTCCCCCCCCCCCTCCCCCCCGGGACCTGAACTGGTAGTGCAATCCGTAAAAGGCTCAATTCGCAGCTGCAACAATCCTTCTGGCTTCACGAAAAACGTCAGTGTCACATGTCACAAATGTTCCAAGATAAAAAAAAAATTCCAAAAACCTCAAACACATCACTACCTCAAACCTGGCACCGCAAGGCCTGTATGTGTCTCTACCCGCAATCATGTACTTCGTTTAGGTTTTCAAGCCTATCCTCGTTGTTTCCCTATTCAGTGGAGCATAAGCTTCCTACATTCCACTCTCTACGATCGATGTCGATGAGATCAATATTAGCGTGGGACACAAAAAGACATTTTACTCCTGTATACTTTTTGAGTTCCATTTTGGCCCCATATCATGTGTGCAAAATTTTAGCTCAATCGCAGAAACTAGATTTTAGCGCCAGCAGTTTTAAGTTTTAATACGATTTACTATGGAGAAAATCCCTTTTTCAAAGAAAAATCGCCACAGATTGCCCCTTAACCCTTAAAAATATGTCGATGAATGATTTCGGTTGGAAATTTTACGAGGAACAAACCATTTAAATAATAAAATCTCGTCGATTTATCGATCGGTAATAACTTAATAACTTTTTCCACGAATGTCGCATCACTTTGCGGTCTTCGGAGGTCTGGTTCCTCGTGAAGTTATCTACAGAAATCAGTCGTTGATCATTTTTAGGGATCGATGGGTGACCTCAAGCGATTTTTCTTTGAAGAAGTAAATTTTCCCCATAGTAAATCGTATGAAAAATTAAGAAAGGCTGTCGCTAAAATATACCCAGGTAACCAATAAGCATTTCATTAAGTCGTATTTCTGTTTTATATCTGCATTCGACCTGCTTGCTGCCGTATGAAAGCATTTCGACTGATAAACTGTCCTATATTTGCAATTGAAATGCTTTAAAACATGATAGCAGTTATGTAGCATTTCAGATGCACGGTATTTTTTTGATCAACAAGCAGCATAACTGCATACATAATTGCCATAAAACTGCTAAGTAAGATGAGTGATGCTAGACCCACAACACATTTCCACTTTTTTATTTACGTGCCCCAGCTGTAGATGCCATAATCATTCGATGTCCTGTCGTTTGTAGAGTAGCAATAAACAAAACAATGGGAAAAACATGCTTTGGCAAATAAATGCCATGGTTTTGGTTACTTTCCAATGCCTGATTTAATTATCAGCACATGTCAAATCTAACACCGCAAATCTAACGAAGTAACTACCGGTGTAACATTCAAGCTTTAAATTGATCAAAAAACCAACGCACATTATCTAATCATCTATAGCTTACATCGTAGCGTGGTTCAGCACCATCGTCAACCCGAGGATCGAGGGATCAAAACACAGTTTCACCGAAATTAGCAAAAAAAAAAACAACAACAACAACATTTCAAAACGTGCCTCCAAGCCAAAGTTGCACTCCAAAGTTGCACAGCAGAGTGAGGATATAAATAGAAGAGAAAGGGAAGTCGTAAAATGGGCAGGGTGCAATATTTTGTTTTTATTTTTGACAATCTGTGGGATAGGAAATTTAAGCATTTAATCATCCGTATATTGGGCCAAAAACTCCATTTAGCTAGCACTTATGGCGCATATACGGCAAAATAGCATTTAACGACCTGCTGTAAAGGCGTATATAGTGCCGAGTTAATGCCATTATAACTGCTTATTGGTTACCTGGGTAGTTTCTTCGATCGATCTGAAATTTTGCACAGTTGATATGGGACCAAAATGGAACTCAAAAAGTATACAGGAGTTGGAGTTTTTCCATTTTTTATATTTTCCCATATGAACCGTGTACCAATATTGTCCGCAAAGCCGAGGAGCAGCTGCGATCGTGTGATGATAGTGCTATTCCTCTGTACGACTGTCCTTCGAGTGCAATGTTGAACAGTAAAAAGCACAACCCTGCTTTAAGTTGAAACATCAAGAAATCCCATGGCAAATTTTGCATACAAACTTTAGAAGCACAAATATAACAAACAAAGCATCGAACCAAACCGCATTTGTTTATCCTGGCTTTGCTCACTTGCAAGGAGAGGCAACTTTTTCAAATCGAGTGCATTTGTTTACGAATTTTCAAGATTGGTGCTCTTGAAAACGTGAGTAGGGGACCAAGTCGGTCATTGTGTCAGCCATATTTGTATTCTCTGATGTTTAATGCATCCCGGAATTTGTATAGGATCATCAGCGGGTTAAACATTTGATCCGTTGTTTATCTGCCCTCACGAAAACAACCCTGGTATTCGCCCTTCCATTAAACTTACTATTTTTCAGCTCCTTAAGGGCATTCTTAATGTATCCAGTTCTCGTGGTCCCACTGCGCTGCTTGACCGTTATCAACTTTTATCAAAGAATAATAATATCAAGAATGCCCACTCCGTTGATGCTCGGGGGAATACTCTCGCAGCGCTATCAGTGGATGAAAGTTCAATCTTCATGGGGTAGTGTGTGTTACTGCCTATATGCGGATAGCAAAACATACGTACACCACTTTCTCGTATTACAACTCACGAACACTATTACAGATAGCTTCCATCTTGATACGCTTAGAGAGTGCCACTTGTTTTGTCGCTTGACGTTTACATAGAAAACGACAAGAAAGGGCATTCTTTCTAATCTTTCTGTTTTTGTTCTTTGCTTTTATGTTAATCCTGTTTCTGATTGGCATCATTGTTTTGTCTGTCAGAAAATTCCCTTCCCGGTGATTTCACATGGCTGGTAATAGCATACACTGAGGATACTGCAACTACGAAAATCATAAGAATCAACTATGATTTTTTGCCACAAGAATTTCTAGCAAAAATCATAGTTACGAACTATGATTTTGGTTTCAAAGCGCCAACTATTATTGTCATACTGTTACTGTATAAATTTCATAACACTCACGTATGAAAATCATACCGATAACGTATAAAAACTGAAACTATGTCTTATGACTATCATACATATTTTGAATACTTTGCACAAATTTAAAAAAAATCGCAACCTGGAATCGAACCAGGAACGTCAAGGTTGGCGAGTGCGTGCTTTACTCATTCGCCCATCGACGCTTCGGAAGTTGAAGTGGTTAGAAGCCAATAAAACGTTTTGTTTTTTTTTTAACATTGTTTCATAACACATCTATTGATTTTCATACGATGCTTCTTATGAAATTTTTCATACGACAAGTCCTATGGATTTCGCTTTTCAATGTATGAAAAGCATACGAGAACTATGAAATGATGTAAAAAATAAAATTACTGATTCATAAGATGTAAACAAAACTATGAAAAACATACAAACAGTATCCTCAGTGTAGTTATGAGCCGTTCGCATTGAAAATAGCATACGCGTATCGTTCATAAGGAAACGTCCATAAATTACGTCACGCAAAAATGCCCATTTTAAAGCCCACCCCCACCCCTCCTATGTCACACTTTTTGTGTGAGACCTCTGAAATTTTTGTATGGGTTGTCACACTTTGCTGAACTCCTGACGTGACGTAATTAATGGAAGTTCCCTGACTATGCTTTCCTGTGCTTAAGATATCACTCCCTCTTTGTGCTGACGTTTCTTGCTGCGGCGGATTTGTTTTTCTTATGATCTTGCCACCCTGTAGCGTAGGCCGTCCCTATTTTTGCAAAAGTTGGAAAAGTTCGAAGTTCAATATTGCAAGGCGCTGTCCATAAACTACGAAGACTCATTTTTGGCTATCTCAGACCTCTCCATCCCCCCTCGAAATTTGTATGGACCGTAGACTTTGGCCAGACCAACCCCCCTCCCCCCTCCCACCCGTCCCCCCTAAGTGTACGAAGTTTATGGACAGGCTCCAAAACGATCGTTTTAGCTAAAAAAAAGAACATCATGTTAAAATTTGTGGCCAAAATAGAAATCAAAGTTGAGATTATGGCCAAAACTGACGCAATGCTTCTATTTTGGCTAGGGACACTTTTAATGCAAAAATCAAGTAAGCATGTGGCTCCCATTTTCATCCCACGAAAAACAAAGGATTGACTGTTTGTTTTGTTTCTTATTTTTGTATTTTTTTGTTGAAAGTAAGCACGCATCAAAACAAAAAGAACGGAATTAATCGATGCCGTACTCGCTTGTTTTCGAATAGGATGCATGATATGCGAGAGTGAGATTACTGATGGAACTCATACCGTAGCTAAATTTCTGCATTTTTCCTACAAATTATAGATGAAACCTTTCATTTGATACGTTGGTAGTTTTCATCGGACTATTGGCTATTTTGATAAAAAAAATATTTCCCTTATACTGGCCAAAATTGGCGCCCGTGCCTTACAGAGAAAATGGTGAGCCGAAAAACAGCAAGTAGAGTTGTCTTGTAATCCAGCGCGTCACTTAGCCATGATTTTTCTCGATTTTTTCCTACCATGATCCAAGGGTTCTCCTTTTCTTGGTTCGGTTAGCTCCTACACTTCTTAGGGTTGACCTCTTGAGGCTTCCTTGGTTTCCTTGAACATTGCGTGTTTTATAACCGGCTTCGGGCCCTCACAATCCTTAATCCGGCCTGGATCCGGGTCAGCGGAGTGTTCACCTGAACCTACTTCTACCCAGTTAGTTTCCTTAGCTGGTTTGGTTACATGTCGGGAATATACTTTACTTACTTCCTTAGGTATATCTGAGGCGATGCAGCATTTTATACTTAGCCCCTGTATGTCATAATAGTCGCTGTTTGAGTCGCACCTTCTTGGTGACCAGAACTTTCGGGACGTACCGTGAACCGGGGTCAAATTGATCAGCGGGGTGAAATTGATCATTCGAGTACTACATTGTAATTCCATACTAGGAACCTCTAAACGTCATAATGATCATAAACTTCTTACCTCATCTAATTCATAGGTGTCTACAGATGAGTGTAAACTTTTACATTATTAGAAAAAAGTTAGTTTTGTCTTATTTTTAAAGGAATTTTCCATGTGTTTCTCACTTAGCTGAAATCATTACTACTAAACAATCGATTGCCACTAGGGCTTCGCGTAAATTTTTTGTTTTTAACATTCTTGTGGAGCCTTGATTGTGAAGTAATGTAGCTATTCTGAACATGAATAGGTTAAAAAAAATCATTTTTTGGAATAGTCATTTATCATGATAGAAATCACTTATTTCACAGAAAATTGTCTACCTTTAGGCATTTATGGCTAGTTTCCACTTCGTACGTACTGTGCAAAAAGATAGGACAAGTAATGGTCAAGTAATGATTCCGCTTCAAAATTATTTATGCAGTTCGCAGATGGCAAGTAAGGAAAAAGTGTAACACTCGTAACGCCTCCCGTGCGAATCAAATGGAGCTGTCACTTTTCCGTACGGAAAAATAGTCCGTGCTATTATTCCGTAAGGAAAAGTAACGTTTCTCCCCATACTGGATCAGTTGTCAAAATTACTTGCGGAAAAAGGTGGAATTTTACTTGAGCGCTTTACGTGGCAACAGGAAACTTAGCTGTAGGAGGTAATTTCAAAATTTAAATTTGCATTTTGACAGTCAAATTCACTGGTTGTAAGAGTTTTGATACGTTATTCGTGTTTTGAAGAGCAAAATTAAGCGAAGAAGGCAATTTTCCTTTCTAACCGATGTTTAATTATGTGCTGATCAATTCCGCCCCAAAGTGGTATTTTCATGTATTGATTTTTGGAGTTAATTAACTTTAAGTTTGAATTTGTTGAGCAAAATTCTGTCACATGGTTTCATGGAGATCTACCAGGTATCGATTTTACAGAATTTTTTTTGGCAATAATTGAATTGCTGCAAATGTTATCCGCAAAAGTAGTTTTAAAGTGATCAATTTGACCCCGGATTACGGTACCTCTTCAATCTAGCTGATGCTAGAAAGACAACAGTGCCAAGACTGCATTACCAGCTAAACACACAACTCTTAGCTGAAAGTCTTTGTCATCGACTGACCCGTAAAAGCATGAGGTAAGAACTTGTGAGGGCCAGAGCTATATTGTAGCTACAACTGCGGACGGCCTATCATGTTGTTATTCATGCTAAAGGCTCAATTTCGAAAGTATCTGTAGGTCGACACTTGAAGATCTCAACTTTGTAGTTTTTGCTTGATCTGTAAGGATAGTTCATAAACCACGTAGACCAGCCGCCCCTCCCCCTTGTAGACTTTACAAAACTTTAAAAATGGAGCGTAAATTTTTTTTTGACATACCCATCTGCCGTATTTTTCTTAAAATAGGGTAAAAGCACTAGACTTCGCCACTGCTCTAGTCTTCGCCCCCTCCATACAAATGTCATTTTTTATGTATGAAGTGGCGAAGATTAGTGCAGAATTTTAGGGGGGGGGGGGGGTCGAAGTCTAGTGTTTTTGCCCTACTAGCATGTTTCTTGAGAGAGGAATGTTGAGGAATTTGGGAAATATTATCGCTTGATTCTAACGTTTGAAATCTGTGTCCATGATCGTGTAGAGGGTTTTGAATTACTGGGGCACCCGTGCCAATTCCCGGCACCTCACAGCAAAACAAACCAAAATATCACTTGCCGTATATTTTCCAAACGCACTTTCGTAGGTAATCATCTCCCGCAACGGGATCCACAGTCAATAGTCAATGAGCTATACGTTCACTCTGAAGCCGCACAAATGCTCAAAACAACTATTACACGCAGACGAGTGCACTTGGTCAGCACGAAAATGGGTGCCGAAGTGATTTCCCATTTGATTTTGCCGGAAGTTCGGCACTGGTGCCGGGAATTGGCGCTGGACCGGGTGTATCAACTCGTTCAAACTCAACTTTTCGGCAGAAAATCTGCACAACAATCACTGTTAACAACAAGTTCTTGCAATAAGGTATCTGATTCAGATGGAAGAAGTGGACGAAAACGGTCGTTTCGTTGTGAATTTAGCTAATGCATTATTTTGGTTACCTGTAGTGCCGAAAATGGGGTCAAAAACCCTACCTAGTCTCTTGCATTTCAAAAAACTGTGGCTTAACAAGCGCAACAACTATTTTCAATACATATTTGTACTTATCCAGTTATTGCCAGCATATAGGTTCAACTCATTATTGTTATCACTAACTCTCCTTCCCATTTTATCCATCCATCAGACTCTGGAGAATTTCGAGTTCTTGAAGGTTCTCGGAAAGGGCACCTTCGGCAAGGTAATTCTGTGTCGCGAGAAAACCACCGCCAAGCTGTACGCTATCAAAATCCTCAAGAAGGAGGTCATTGTCCAGAAGGACGAAGTTGCTCACACGATGGCGGAAAATCGCGTACTCAAAAAGACCAACCACCCGTTCCTGATAGTAAGTTTCAACCGTGTAGTCAAAAACTTGCGGATATTGTGGAATAATACTGACCGATTGGTGTTTTTTTCTTGTTTCTGTTTCTCCCTCACAATGTTCAGTCTTTGAAGTATTCCTTTCAAACGGTAGATCGTCTGTGCTTCGTTATGCAGTACGTCAACGGTGGGGAACTATTCTTCCATCTGAGTCGTGAACGCGTCTTCTCCGAGGATAGAACCAGATTCTACGGCGCGGAAATCATATCGGCACTTGGGTAAGTACCTTTCAAAATGTAGAATAGTACTTTTTACTTTGAAGGAGATAGACTTTATTTTGTATTGGTAATAATTTGTTAGTTGATCCAACATCTATCCAACATATGGTCAAATCTTATCCGTTACGTAGTTATTGAACTTTCCATGCTTTTGATTATTATTGCCTTAACTGGACATAACTTTAAAATAGTCAAACTTATGGCAGTTTTTTTACCCTTTTTCGAAAGATTATTGAATTTTCTATCAAATGGCATTTTTGAATCGATTGGTTTAGTTAGATAATTAAGTTTTCTAGAGCAAATAGCTCAGAAGTAATGTGTTTTAATTTGTTTTTGTCAATTATCTTTAAAAAATGCATAATAATTCAAAATTCTTTCTTAGGTAAAGTTGTGGCCTCTGTTCCACTCTACAATTCGTTCTTTGACTCCAAACTTCTAGCTCTTATCGTGTTCTTGCAATTTCGATTCAAATGTGCGGCACAGTGCGCAAAAAAGTGCTTACCTTGACAATTCTTAATTTATAAGCTGAAATGCGATGTTTAACCCTCTAATACCCAACCCCGCCTTTAGACGGGGTTTGAGCATTTTTGTAATTTTTGTTTCATGGAAAATCAAAATTTTTATATTTTTGGCTGATATTTAGGACTGTTTTGTATATCTCAAAATTGTTTTTGATGTATTTTAAAGCGTATTTACATTTTTTAAAAATCATTGAAAAAATGATGTTTTAGTCACCTTTTACAAGTCATTGTTTATTTTGTATTGAATCGCTACAATTAACGTATTTTAAATTTTTCCCATATCATTCTACCCTAGTTTAATAGTTTAAGGGAATCAAATACACTCTAAAATTATTTTTCTTAAAATTACACGGAAATACAATTTTCTATGAAAAAAAAATAAAAATAAAAATATTTTAACAGTTATCATAAAATCTCAAAATGTTTTCATCACAAAAAATCCGTACCCTAAAAAGGCTTCCAGGCAAAATATAAAAGTGTGGGGATGTTCAAAAATAAAAATTAGAAAAATCAAAAACTGAAATTCACAAAATCGAGAATTAAAAAGAATCATCTTCCAAATCATGTTTAAATCGATTTAAGATGACGAAAAATGATATTTAGATAAAAATAAAAAATTTGGGTATTAGAGGGTTGAATCAAAATTGCAAGAAGACGATTAGAGATAGAAGTTTGATGTCAAAGAACGAACTGTAGAATGAAACAGGGACCACAACTTTGCCTAAGAAAGAATTTTAAATTATTACGCATTTTTCAAAAATAATTGACAAAAACAAATTAGAACACTTTTGTGCTGTTTGCTCTAGAAAACTTGGTTGTTTAACTAAACCAACCAATTCAAAGATGATATTTGATAGAAAATTCAATAATCTTTCGAATAAGGGACAAAAAACTGTGATAAGTTTGACCATTTTAAAGTTATAGTTAGTTAAGGCAATAATAATCAAAAACATGAAAAGTTCAATAACTACGTAACGGTTAAGATTTCACGTAAAACATTTTTTTTTCACCATTTGTGGTCCTCTATCGCCCTTTAAAAAGTTTGCACTCAGGAACCTAACACTTTGTATACTGTATTGTTTTGATTAAATTGAAAATTTTGTACCGTTTCTGGTACTTTGTTGAACCTAGATTCATTTAATGAAATCTACCTGTCCTGTCTACCATACCTGTCAAAATCAGGGAATTAATTTCCATAAGTGAGTAAACACTCTATTTTTAACAGCAACTACAACGCCAGATGGACTTATGTGGTTTCTCGAACGAAGTAATTCACATATTTTGCATGCGCCGCGATGCACTGGATTTACTACTGGAAAATTCCCAGAAGCGGTAAAGTACCAAAGTGCAGCTTGGATTTCATATGCGACGAGCGAAAATATTTATTATCGGGTGACTAATTTGTTTTCAACCTCCACGTTCCGTTGTTTTTCTGTCCTAAATTTGCCAATCACCTGCGAAAAAAAAACATTGACATACTGGTGGCTGAGACTTAGCCATCAATGCCAAAGCCGTGCACGCGCTGCCACCCCCTGCCACCTATGTACCTGCGGAGATACCTTTTCGCACGATGCAAAACGGAAAAGAATGCAATAACCCCAACTCCGCGGTGCGGCGGCGTGTATGACTCAATCAGCCGAAGGTCCAAAACAACATAGGCTGATGCAGTGCGGTGGCGGCGCGACGGTGAGTGCATCAGCCAGCGCAGCAGCATGTTTTGCTTTTGCTTGCCGCCGCCATGTGCGCAGAGATCTCTCCAGTTACGCCGAATCAACTTGTTGTGGGAGGCTGCTTGAGAAGAGTTTGTTTTTGTTGTTGGCCATTTATCACATTGTTGGAAATTATAAAAATAAACAAATGTAATGAAACTGTTTTTGGATGATCTTGTTTTTCCAAGATTCGCATTGGAATGATTAATAGTCTCTGGGTAAAATGACGTTGTTTCCAACAATTTGGAGCAGTAGCTACTTGTTACTTGTTGGTAAAATCGCTTCTAGTCTCCCTAAACATTGGATGCTCGTCGTAGATCCTTTTGAACCACAAACAACTATCGTGTGCGTGGCATGCCTCTACCTAGTTTTCTACTTACTTACTATTTTCAGTCCTGAACACCCATGGTGGTGCAAAGGGCCGAATTGCAGGCCTGGTAGTGAGTCACTATTTAGAATAGAGTTAATAAACTATAGAGGACGAATGTCGCTGGTATTCCCTTTGTTCTCGCTCGGAAACATGTCGGGTATCTATCTGTCAAACTGCATACTTTTTCGCTTTGACACTTATATCCCTGCCTATTTCCGCCAGCAAGAGATGTTGCGGCGACGACGCCAGCGACATTCTTCCTCTATAGTTTATTAGCTCTATTCTATTTAGTGACTTAGTCACTATTTTCGGGTCAGTCACTAAAAAGTCACTATTTTCAAGATGTTTAAACTAAAGTCACCTTTTCTGTTGAAAAGTCACTATTTTATACTATTTTTAATGTTTTGTGGAAAATGATAATCTAGTCAACAAGAAAAATAAGATTCGGAGTGATAAAAAGTGCAAACCACGTATTGTGCTACTGGAGACAATTATATGTTTAGTAGCTGTGCTAGCAAATTCATCAATCGCCTATGTTGAGTGACTGATTTGATTCGTAGTATTGTTAAGTTTAGTTAGGTGTCTTTATTAGATACATTAGAACCTCTTTTTATGCACATGGTTGGGACTGCATAAATTAAAAATGTACATAAATTAAAAAAGGCATAAAAAGAGGGAAATTTATGCATAAATTAAGTTTGGGCTTTAATTAGAAAAGCTAGTTTGCGAGAACAGATCTTGCTCCTGGGCAGTTAAGGTGGGGCTAAGGGGGTTTCCAGAATGTTCCCAGAGAGCCCAAAAAGGGAGTTCCAAGGGGCTTCAGGGGCGTTTTAAGGGGTTGTTTCGGGGGATTTGAGGAGCCTTACAAGGGTGTTCTGTCAAGATTTTTTAGTGTTTTTATGGGATTACGGAGAATTCTGGGGTATTTAAGGTATTTCAGAGTTTGCTCTGAAACTTCCTGAAATGCCCCAAAAATCCCCCTTGAACCCCCCGGGGTCCCCATGTAATGCACCTGAGAGGCTTCGAAACCCCTGAGAACTTCTCCGTAACGCTTCCGTAACGCCTCTGAATCCCCCGAAAATACTCCGAAACGTCTTGATATGCCTCCAAAATCCCTTTTAAATCCCCTCGCACCCCATGTAATGCACCTGAGACGTTTCGAACCCCGGAAACTTCTCCGTAACGCTTCCGTAACGCCTCTGAATCCCACCGAAGAGGCTCTGAAAGGTCCTAAAATGCCTTCAAAATCCCCCTTAAACCCCCTCGGACTCCAGTAACGCACCTGAGAGGCTCCGAACACCCCGAAAACTCTTCCGTAACGCTTCCGTAACGCCTCTTAATCACGCCGGAAATGGTCTGAAACATTTTGAAATGCCTCCAAAATCCCCCTTAAACCCCCTCGGACCCCATGTAACGCACCGGAGTGGCTCCGAACACCCCGAAGATTCCTCCGTAACGCTTTCGAAACGCCTATTATTCCTCAGAAAATGCTCTGAAACGTCTTGAAATGCCTCCAAAATCCCCGTTAAACCCCCTCGGACCCCATGTAACGCACCTGAGAGGCTCCGAACCCCATGAAAACTCCTCGTAACGCTTAAGTAACGCGTCTTCATCCCGCCGAAAATGCTCTGAAACGCCTTAAAATGCCTCCAAAATCCCCCTTAAACCCCCTCGGACCCCATGTAATGCACCTGAGAGGCTTCGAACCCCCCGAAAACTCCTCCGTAACGCTTTCGTAACGCCTATTAATTCCTCAGAAAATGCTCTGAAACGTCTTGAAATGCCTCCAAAATCCCCCTTAAACCCCCTCGGACTCCATGTAACGCACCTGAGAGGCTCCAAACCCCACGAAAACTCCTCGCAACGCCTCTTCATCCCGCCGAAAATGCTCTAAAACGTCTTCAAATGCCTCCAAAATCCCTCTTAAAACTCCTCGGAGCCCATGTAACGCACCTGAGAGGCTCCGAACCTCACGAAAACTCCTCGTAACGCTTAAGTAACGCCACTTCATCTTGCCGAAAATGCTCTGAAACGTCTTAAAATGCCTCCAAAATCCCCCTTAAACCCCCTCGGATCCCATGTAACGCTCCTGAGAGGCTCCAAACCCCCCGAAAACTCCTCCGTAACGCTTTCGTAACGCCTATTAATTCCTCAGAAAATGCTCTGAAACGTCTTGAAATGCCTCAAAAATCCCCGTTAAACCCCCTCGGACCCCATGTAACGCACCTGAGAGGCTCCGAACCTCACGAAAACTCCTCGTAACGCTTAAGTAACGCCTCTTCATCCCGCCGAAAATGCTCTGAAACGTCTTGAAATGCCTCCAATATCCCCCTTAAACCCCCACGGACCCCATGTAACGCACCTGAGAGGCTCCGAACCCCACGAAAACTCCTCGTAACCCTTAAGTAACGCCTCTGAACCACGCCGAAAATGGTCTGAAACATTTGGAAATGCCTCCAAATTCCCCCTTAAACCCCCTTGAACCCCATGTAACGCACCTGAGAGCTCCGAACACTCCTAAAACTCCTCCGTAACGCCTCTGAATCACGCCGAAAATAATCTGAAACATCTTGAAATGTCTAAAAAAATCCTCGTAAACCAAAACCCCTAAAAACGCCTCCGTAACGGCTCTGAAACCAGCCTAAAATGCTCTGAGACTCCTGAAATTACTCCGAAATCCCCTTAAGACCCACTCGGAGCCCATGTAACGCACATGAGACCTTCGGAAACACCCAAAAACGAACCTGTAACCTTCCTTTGCTCTCATCTGTAAACACCCCTTTTGCCGCCGTTGCAATAGTTCCTGTCATTATTAAATATTCTTATGCACAATATTGGTTCTGAGTAGCTTTCCCTCTTTTTATGCAGGGCATAAAAAAAGGTGCATAGGGTAATTGATCCGATCATGGAGGAGTTAAGCACTGGGTTCATGCTTAAACCACAATTGTATCGCCCCAAGCAATTTTTTTACTTGGATTGAATTGAAAATAATAAAATCTATCCTTTATCTACGGGAAAATAACGAAATATTGCCACTTTGAGGTTGTTATGAGCATTTTATTCGTTTTTATCTAAAAGAACATTGTGTTCCTATTGTTGCGGTATTTGTTCCTAATGTTGCGGTATTTGTTCCTAATGTTGCGGTATCCCATTGAAATCATATGGGATACCGCAACATTAGGAACACTACCGCAACAATAGGAACACAGCAGCAAACATATTAAGGAAAATATTTTTTTTAAATAGATTTTTGGGCAAATCTTAAGCAAACAAATGGTGCAATCTCATAATTTAAGCACAATACATCTATTAAAAATACCTTTAGGTAACATTTCAGTCGAAAAAGTGCTCAATTGGCCATTACCGCAACAATAGGTACTACCACAACGATGGGAACAATTACCCTAAATGAAAAGTGCATAAAAAGAGGTTTTAGTGTATATAGATTTTTAGCCCGAAACTGTTTCTTCTCTTGTCTTTTTGCACAAGATTCATGAAACTATACTAGGAAGCATTCTTTTCCATTGAAGTTTCTGGCTATTCTACAGTAGTGTGTGAATGTTTTTCGAACTATTACCAAAACAAATAATGGTGAAAAATCTTAACAAACTTGCAATGGCATCCTCTGAAATGAAAAGTTGAATTGAAGTAAATTAGGATTTTTTGATTTGAGGAAATATTTTCCAGAATTCTTGAAGAAATACTGGGCGGAATTAAAGTTACAGTTTTCGGTGAGACTCTACAGGCCTCGAATTATGCACCTGTCAATTTCTTCTTTAGCAAAAGCTTTTGTTGAATTTATGATAGATTTTCTGTAGGTATGATAATCTAGTTCAATGCTTGGAAAGGAAAATCTTGCATATTTCGTGGACCATTTCCTGATAAAATTCTTTGACGAATGTCTAGAAAAGAAATCTATGAAATGATATATTCCAGTACTCTTCGAAAATTGGGCACTACTTTTGACAAGAGTTGTTGCAGGTTTGTCGCACTATTCTGACTATTTTGGTTTTAACTTTTTTTATGCTGACATTTGTTAAGCTAATTGGAAATATCAACACTCATTATTTCCTGAAAAAGTTGTTAAATACATCAAAACGTCTGATGAATATTTGATTGTAGCTGGGACTTCTCAAAATTTCCAGATTTCCAGTCACTAGCTACTCTGTAAACTCAATGACTTCCTCTGGAACAACACTTCACGGAGAATCCGCTAAAAAAAAACAAATACAAAAATTACACCGCGAACTATTTTCAGAATTTCTTCAAAAATACTTCAAATATTGAAGTTTTCGAAGAAATTCGAAATTTGGTTTAATTTTTATCAAGAATTTTCGTCATTTTTGTCCATAACAAGGTCCATAAGCGTTGTTCGTAATGCATCAGAAATGTTTTAAATATATACGTTAACAAATACTACATGAATTCTGCCATAATTGTCTAATCACTCTCTCTCTCTTCTTGGCGTAACGTCCTCACTGGGACAAAGCCTGCTTCTCAGATTAGTGTTCTATGAGTTATTAACTGAGAGCTTCCTCTGCCAATAACCATTTTGCATGTGTATATCGGCACGAAGATACTCTATGCCCAAGGAAGTCAAGGGAATTTCCTTTACGAAAAGATCCTGGACCGACCGGGAATCGAACCCGTCACCCTCAGCATGGTCATGCTGAATACCCGTGCGTTTACCGCCTCGGCTATATGGGCTATATGTCTAATCAATTTCTGTTTAATGTTCACGTCTTATAGCTTTGAGAAGTTCCTCGCAAATAATTTTAAAGAAATGTAAGAAATTCTTACATAGATTTACAGGGCTGTTACAACAGTCGCGAATTTCGCGGTTTTCGCGAAAATCGCGATTTTCGCGGATTTGTCGCGGATTTATGTGCCACGACGCGGATTTCGCGGATCCTTCAAATTTAGTCGCGATTTTCGCGGATTTGTCTGAATGTCGTGCATTTCATGTCTGGCTATCTGTATGGCTTTGAACAATTAAAACTCGCGTCGCAGTCGCGTTCCAGCAAATATATTTAGTTGTAATTTATTTTACACATTTTTTAAATTTCTCTCAATCTTATTTCCTTTGCAGCTTCTATTTAATTACTGTTTGAATAATTTTTTAAAACTTCAAAAAAACTTGAAAGTCACAACTTCTCCAAAAAGTCAAAAGTTTTTCAAATTGCATGACAGCAGATGTCACGATTTTTTGCGAAGAAAAGGTCGCGCAATTTTATTGAAACGATCTTATGACTTCGAAAGAAAAACAATTTGAAAAGATAATTGAGGGCCCCAGAATCAAAGGGGTGTAAGTGACCATTTTGTCGATTTTGAGCTGAGCATATAAAAAAATTTTAGATTTTCAGCTTTCAGGAACTTCTTTAACCCTCTAATACCCAAATTTTTGATTTTGATCTAAATATCATTTTTCGCCATCTAAAATCGATTTAAACATGTTTTGGAATTTGAGTTTTTGATTTTTTTAACTTTTATTTTTGAACATCCCCAAACTTTTATATTTTTCCTGGAAGCCAATTTGGGGAACGGATTTTTTGAGATGAAAACATTTTGAGATTTTATGGTTATTGTTGAAATTTTATTATTTTATATTTTTTTTCACAGAAAATTTTATTTTCCGAGTAATTCTAAGGAAAATAATTTTACAGTGTATTCGATTTCCTTAAACTATTAAACAAGGATAGAATGATTTGGGAAAAATTTAAAATATAAATAAAAGAAAATCGGGTTAAGTACGGTTCCTTTGAATTCCACTAAGAATTTGCGTCCTTTGACAGATACGTATTTCGACCTCAACTGTAAGGTCGTCTTCAGTGTCTTGTACTTGAGTCGAGTCAAGTACAAGACACTGAAGACGACCTTACAGTTGAGGTCGAAATACGTATCTGTCAAAGGATGCAAATTCTTAGTGGAATTCAAAGGAACCGTACTTAACCCGATTTTCTTTTATTTACAGATATTCCCCTAACAAGCCCAGGTTAATCATCATCATTTAAAATATGTTAATTGTAGCGATTCAGTACAAAATAAACAATGACTTCTAAAAGGTGACTAAAACATCAATTTTTCAATGATTTTTAATAAATGTAAATACGCTTTAAAATGCACCATAAACCATTCTGAGATATACAGAACAGTCCTAAATATCAGCCAAAAATATAAAAAAAAAAGATTTTCCACCAAACAAAAATTACAAAAATGCTCAAACTATACCCCGTCTAAAGGCGGGATTGGGTATTAGAGGGTTAAGACTATTTTTACGATGATTAGAAAAATTACAAAAAATCGTAGAAAATTGGGTCAATTTTGAAACTCCATACATTTTGTATGGGAAGAAAAATGGATGAAAAGCTTTAAACTCCATTTACTCGAAAGTGGGTTTTTGCCACTTACACCCCATAGCTTCTAACCCCCTCAATTGGTATTTCTATAATTTCTCGAGATGGTATTTTCCTGAAAACCTTTTTATAATAAACTCGAAAAATTGGTTGAAATTATATTTTTTGTTCTGTATCTATAAACTCATTTCTACAATATACACAGTTAAAAAAAATCACCGACTTCGGTAATGTTTTTCCAAAATCTCAACCGTTAAGTTTGTTTTACAGGAAAAAAAATCGATAAAGGTAGCAACTTTTACCAAAGTTCGTTAGAGTTTGACAAATAAATGATAACATTTTACCGAAATTTGTTAATTTTTAATAGAATTTCGTTTAAAATCCATTACCGAACGCTCAGCGATTGAGATTTCGGTAAAAATTATCGAACGCGATTAGCTGTGTAGTGTAATATCGGGCTTTGGCACAAATTTCTCAAATGGAGGAGAACGTGCCTCTGGAGCCGACCTACTGATACCTGAAAATCGGGCTTTCAGACCCAAACTGTTTAAAAAACTTGGCTTCAATTTTTAATAAAATAAGTTATACCGGACAGATCATTTTGCAAATTTGAACTCGTGCGATTTTGTTGAACTTCATCGATTTCGTAAAACCATAGACGAATCAGCCCACGGTTGATTCGTCTTCGATCATAGCTTTGCTGTTAAATTCTCCATGTCAGTTTATATATTCTTTGTGGATTACAAAATATGTGTAAAACCATTTTGATTCCGGGATTTAGTAATGAATATTTTTTATGATTAAAAACCACACTTCGATAAACGTAGAAGAAAGGGCCCCTACAGCCACAGCTGTAAAGGCTTGGTTATTCAGCACGGTTATGATTACGGTGACAGGTTTGATTCCCGGTGATTTCCTTGAGCATAGAGTATCTTCGTGCCTGCCACACGATGTAGGTACACCGATAATTGGTTCTTCAGATTTGTGATCATGAAAATTCGAGGCATGGCTTCGTCATATCTTCACCTTGATCAAGGTTAAATGTTGCCCTTATTCAAACTATGAAGAATTTGTTAACAATAAGATCGCTAGAATACAAATACGACCATTAAAATGGACACCTTACAGTTTACCTGAATTTTCCCGAGCACATATGGAAATTAATCTGAAAAGGCTACTCGTTGGTTCATTCATTATTCTAATATTGGGCACACCAAGCCAAATCATCGTGCTTCTTGTTTCTGGAGTTAGGTATGGTTGTTCCTTGACCCTGCCTGAGCCTTTCTGCGGGATCTCAGTAAAATCAAATCAAACTGGAATACACTTCCCCATACGAACCAATCCAAAAGGCTCGTCACGATAAACTCCAAGAAAACTCAACAACTATTAGGTCTCAACAAAAGGGATCTCATTATCTACATTGTTCTATTAACCAGCCACTGACTCTGCAGATACCATCTACAATAGATCGGAGCAATCCAAACCTCAAATTATCACTTCTGTGACGAAGAGAGATTAACATCAGAACACATCCTTTGCTATTACAGTCCACTTACCTATCGTTCAAAGTTCTCGGCAAGCCTGTCTGGGTCGTGCCGCCATATGGATACCAAGGTGTCTCAGTGATCAACATGTTACTGATATAACTTGCATACTTCACAGCAAAAGGGTAGGTGTATCACAATATTCCTTAAATCTGGATGCAGTGATCTTCACCCAACAAACGAGAGAGATGATTGTTCGTTAATCTTTGGAAACCTCAATACAGTTTCTGTAACATTACAACCAGAGATTAACGAAAAAATAGGTCTGAATAAAAAGTCGTTGTCGAGTCCCGGAGATCAAAATTTTCTGTACATAGTTTGAAATGTCATTTCCCACTTAACATTGCTGTTTTTGAAAACTTCAGAGGGTCAACAGTATATACTTGAAAACATGTCATTATCTGGTTTAACTTGAAATTTGAATATATATTTTCATGTCGCGGATTTGTTTTCCGAGTCGCGGATTTTATTGCAGAAGTCGCGAATTTCGCGGATGAAATTTTGGAAACTTTGTAACAGCCCTGGATTTACCCACACATTGTCTATGCATTTGTCTAGATGAATTTCATAAAAAATAAATTATCCAGGATTTTTAAAAGAAATTTTGTATTCAAAGCTTCGTTATTCCCTACCAGGAAAATATAGAACATTTCGCAATGTTTCTTTTCCATTTCGTACATAATTTTCTCCAGAAATTTTAGCAGACACCATTGCATGAGTTTTGCCAGCAGTTAATCCAAGAATTGACATAAAATTAGACTCAAAAATTATTCCCTGAAACTTTTCTATAAGATCTAAAGGAAATATCTGCAATAATTTTCATAGAAATCTGTTTAGGAATTTGTTCAATAAACCTCTGAGTATTTCATCTCAAATTCTTCAAGATACTATCAGCTGCACTAAACTAAATAGCTTTAACTAAAAAAAATACCACGAACTTCCAATGTGTCCCCATTGAGGTTCTACTGGAAGAGAAGCTGTTGGTGCCCATATCTGTACAATATCTGCTAACAATTGTAGACACATGCATTTTTTATATTTTTTGGTGGAGAAGGTTTTCCTGAAAATGTTCGGGATCTTGGAATGAAAATGTGATATCCCAAGGTTTTCTGAATCAAGTTCGACTCACACTGTTAACTATTTCAACCATCAGTCTTTGCTACCAGCCCTGGAATTGAAAGATCGCCATTCTGGGCGAATACCCGCCATCGCCTTGACCTGTGGCCTTGTCAAGTTTCTGACGACTTTTTGAGGCTGCGCCGCCTTGAGCCTCTGGGTCTGCCTCAGCTGCGATGTCCTGCTGGGTTGCTTGCAGATTTTGTTCCCGCCCCTGCGTAGAGTGTGACCGACCCACCTCTACTTTCGCTCCCGAATTTCTGTCGCTATAGGCTTTTGATGACATCGTCGATGAGGTTCCACGCTGTAGATTGATTCAATTGTGAGGCCACCATGCACGAATTATATACAGCAGGCATCTATTGATGAAGACCTGCAGCCGTTGAGTGTTCTCCACTGATACACACCGCGTTTCACTGGCGTACAACACCACAGATTTCACGTTTGAGTTGAAAATTCGGATTTTGGTGCGTCGACTAATCTTATTGTTTTTGCATGCTTTTCTTAAACTCGCAAAAGCAGCCCTCGCCCTCGACTTTTTGATCCGCGCACCTACAGGGGATAGACAAAATGATCGGGACAGGCAAAATTTTCACTGATCAAAAAATGTCCAATAAGCTGTAACTTTTCGAAAAATGCAACATATATTCTCAAATTTTCACTGTAAGTTGATGAACTAATTGTGTATCAGTGGACAAAATTTGGAAAAGATCGGGCAATTCTGCAAGAAGTTATAAGAATTTTAGAAAAAGGTAGAATTATTCGATAGCCAATTTTGAGCTGTTATATCTCCGGATTCAATGAACCGAATGCTTTGAAATTTTGTCCAATTATGACATATAATGAGCTCTGAAAAACGTTTGACTCAACTTGAAATTATTTACAAGAAAAAAAGTTATAGCGATTTCATTATTTTTATGATTTTTTTAGTAAATTGGTCTTTTTATAATATGCATCCCATTATTTTTTCAATGAATTGCCGCCTATGTTGTTACTTTCTTTCAAAACATATCTGTATTCAAGACAATTAGAGGGAATTTAAATGAACTATAATTAGTATCTTGAATTTTGAAACGATGTTAAAATTTAAGAAAAATTGTGTTTTATTAGAAAAATAATCTAATCGTTATAATTTTCTTCCGTGTTTATGTTATCCGTTTTATGTTATGTCAAAAGTTTTCCAAAGCTCACTATATAAGTCATAAATGGACAAAAATTCATTGCATTCGGTTTATTGAATCCGGAGATATAACAGCTCAAAGTTGGCTATCGGATAATCATACCTTTTTTTAGAATCTTTATAACTTCGTACATAATTGTTCAATCTTTTCCAAATTTTGTCCACTGATACACAAATAGTTGATCAACTCACAGTGAAAATTTGAGAATATTTGATGTACTTTTCGGAAATTTACAGCTAATTTGAATTTTTTTGCGAAGGGAAAATTTTGCCTGTCTCGATCATTTTGTCTATCCCCTGTAGGTATGTCGATCTTGGTGTCGCCATCGGCCGTCATTTGGCTACCAAGATATTGGAAGCTTTCAACATTCTCCACTGATTGCCCAGCTACCGTAAAGCTGGAAGGGTTGACCGTGTTTATATCCAACGATTTGGTCTTGTTGACGTTGATGGTAAGACCTGCCGCTGAGGAGCGATTGGCAATATCATCGAGCTTGCTCTGCATACACGCTCGCGTCAGAATACCCATTTTTTCATTGCTATCTCTGTCGCTCTTCAAGAGGCTCCATTTAAAAATACCCATTTATGAGTTGGGCCGCCCAATTTGAAAATGGGTATTTTCAAATGGAGCCTCTTGAAGAGCGACACAGATAGCAATGGGTAACTCTCGCTGAAACCGTCCCACTATTTACACCATGTCTTCAAAAATGTTTTAGGTGGTGATGTTCTGAAAGTCCTCGACAATAAAGTAAGAAAAATGCATTTGGTTACTCAAATTGATGGACCCCCCGTTAGTTAAAGCCACAACAATTTCTACGGACCCCTCGATTTTGGTCAATTGTTGGCTCATTTAAACCGTTATAACTCGAAAGTTTCTCCAAAAACCACCTCAAAACAAAATGTTGTTTAAAAGAGGAATGATTGAGCTATTTTTTGCAGATATAAAAAGTTAGGTCGGCCATATTGATTTCGGCCGCCATCTTGAATTTATTTACAAAAACTTTTTTTTCGCCATGTTGGCAACCACCGATTTTCAAAATTTTTACATCAATTGAGAGCTGGGGCATTTATACACAACATATAAAAAAAATAGAGATGTATGTTTTCCCTATCAAAAGTTATCTGCGGTTTTGTAAATCATGTCTCTTTTGCGCACTGGGCAAGGCACCGGTTGTTTATATAAATGCAGCGTTATTTCATAGTGTTTACGAACAATAATTGAAACTTTGAACCCACTAATGAAAAGCTGAAAGTTTCAGCTTTTCAAAACACTATAAAAGTTTTAAAAACAATACCCGCATCATTGAGAAACAGTTGAAAACGGGAACGAACTTCCCATTTTTCTAAATTTTTCTGCAGGTGTATTTGTGTGTGCATGCTTTACGCCTGCTCTGATGCTGTTGCGTGTCGTTAATGGTGCGCATGGAAATGTATGGAGAAAACGTGATATGATTTACAAAAATGCAGATAACTTTTGATAGGAAAAACATACATCTCTCATTTTTTTATATGTTGTGTATAAATGCCCCAGCTTTCAATTGGTGAAAAAATTTTGAAAATCGGTGGTTGCCAACATGGTGAAAAAAAGTTTTGTAAATAAATTCAAGATGGCGGCCGAAATCAATATGGCCGACCTAACTTTTTATATCTGCAAAAAGTAGCTCTATCATTCCTCTTTTAAACAACATTTCGTTTTGAGGTGGTTTTTGGAGAAACTTTCGAGTTATAACGGTTTAAATGAGCCAACAATAGACCAAAATCGAGGGGTCCGTAGAAATTGTTGTGGCTTTAACTAACGGGGGGTCCATGAATTTGAGTAACCAAATGCATTTTTCTTACTTTATTGTCGAGGACTTTCAGAAAATCATCACCTAAAACATTTTTGAAGACATTGGGTAAATAGTGGGACGGTCTCAGCGAGAGTTACCCAATGAAAAAATGGGTATTCTGACGGGAGCATGTATCAGAGCGCCGTTGAGCTAGGAGAGCAACGTCATCAGCCAACTCGAAGTCATTTCAAGACCAACAATTGAAAAGGCCACAACAACATTTTGTAAACAAACATGTTTCCACCGACTTGAGGCCTTTTGTACTCCACCCACACACCTCACCACCACTAAAAAAAGCGCAAACATCAAGCTTTCTGTTAATGGTGGTGAGATGCGTAGGTGGGTCCCAGAAGTCCCTAAGTCGACAAAAACGTGTTTGCTTACGCAATGTTTATGTGGCCTTTTCTATTCTTGGTCTTGATTGAGGTGCTCCATGATAATGCACAGTGGTGCGAGGGCGGTCGAAACCTAAAAAATGAAAATGCTTTTCACGTAGATATAATATTTTTGTCAGATTCCTAAATATTTCAACTGTAGAAATCCACAATTTCAGATCGATTCATTGAAATTTGAATTTTTGACAGCCTCCTGAACGAACTGTGGTTTATGGCCTTCATACAAAATCTATAATGTTTATTCACAGCTATGCCAGTGTCCCGTGCTTTAATAAACGCATGAACTATAATAGTTGCTTTGAAGGCTTTGTTCGTAGATATGTGAAGATCATCTGTATGGCATTTAAGTTGTGAAAAAGCTGCCTAAAAATGAGTTATCCTTCGATATTCTTGAAAATTACCCATTTTTGAGTCAAAATTGATCTAAAACTACACTAAGCGAAAAAAAACTAGCGAAATTCATCGAAATACCTTATGATTGCAGATCACCGAGCCCGTGTTTTATCCACACGGCTACCGACGCTTGAGAATACCGTGTTGCTAAACATGAATAAAAGCCAAGCTGTGAGACGATTTTACGTCATAGAGTGACCTTATGAAATTCAACCGAATCATTATGAATTATTTGAAGGCTGTTTCATAAGTTGGGCCTTATGGAAATCTTAAGGTTATTTGGCTGAGTGTATAGTAGGACGTGCGCGCCCGCGATGTGGTTGTGCGATTTTGTAAGCCTTAGACCAGTGCTTTCGATTGGTGTATGATTTATTTTGCGAAAACTTGCGATAGATTTCATGATTTTCATATGTTTTTGAGGGTTTTGGGTAAGAGGTATGGGCTGGCTTTTGTTCAGCAACGCACCACTGTGTAATGGGCTGCCACAGCAATCCACGATTTGGTTCACGATCAATCGCACCTACCAGAATCTCGTCGATTACGATGAGGAACAGTAGCGGTGATAGTATACATCCTTGCCTCACTCCAGCAACGACCCGGATAGGATCGGACAAAACACCGTTGTGCAGTACTCTGCACGAAAATGCCCTGTACTGTGCTTCAATGAGGCCGATGATTTTCTTAGGGAGATCCTTGCGCCTGAGGGCTACCCACATGTTTCCGTGATTGAGACGGTCGAAAGCTTTTACGTAATCAATGAACACCAGATA
Source organism: Aedes albopictus (assembly GCF_035046485.1). NCBI lineage: Eukaryota > Metazoa > Arthropoda > Insecta > Diptera > Culicidae > Aedes > Aedes albopictus. The sequence goes on along the minus strand of NC_085138.1, from coordinate 137,635,579 downwards.
GAGAGACTCTTGGAATTCATTGATTTGCTCCAGGATAATACGGAGCGTGACAATATGGTCTACACAGGATCGTCCGGCACGGAATCCTGCTTGCTGCCGTCGGAGAGTTGCATCAATCTTCTCCTGTATCCGGTTTAGGATCGCTTTGCAGAGGACTTTGAGAACGATACACAGTAACATGATGCCCCGCCAATTGTCGCATACATTCAGGTCTCCCTTTTTGGGTACCTTTACTAAGACGCCTTGCATCCAGTCGGCCGGAAATGTCGCGGTTTCCCATATGTTTCAGAATAATTGATGCAGTGGTTCTGCGGGTACTACGGGATCAGCTTTGTGCATCTCAGCTGATATGCGATCGACCCCTGGGGCCCTGTTCGATTTCAGGCTACCGATGGCTGTTTCTATCTCCGGCACGGTGTTGACACGGGTAATGCGTCGAACCCAAGGTCGAACCCTTGGCGGATCATGCTGAGGTGTTGATGACGTGACCGACAATTGAAAAAGGTTTCAACTGGTCAGCCAGGTCGGTCAGTAACTGTCCAGACGTGTCTTTCACGGGCATCGTAGCATTCATCTTAGTCCCACAAAGGCGACGTAAAACATCGTAGACATTCGTTCCGCACATCAAGAATTTGGCAGAGACTCCATTTTTGGCTGATGCTGATGTGGTCGATTTGATATTGAAGGGCTTGGTGGTCTAGTGGCTACCGCTTCTGATTCGTATGCAGAAGGTCATGGGTTCAATCCCTGGCCCGTCCTTTTCATCCTACTTTGTATCTTTCTATCCACTTTCTCTCTCTCTCTCTCTCTCTCTCTCTCTCTCTCTCTCTTCTCTACATATACAACTCATGTATATTCATATGTTCATAGCCCTCGCTAAAACCAGAAACGAAATGAAAAAAGTCGTTTCCCTCCCTTCCAACTTCCACTCACAGCACAGTGTATATATAACGCCTATAAGTTATGCAACCAGAGCGTGCTGTGCCGCTTGACCTTATTCACCTTATTCACCACACAATCTATCACGAACACTATAAATAACCCTATCCATGGATCGCATCACCGACCCAACGGTGACTCTCAGATCTCCCATCCTTTCCGTCTAACAAATACCCCAGTCCGTGCGGGTTGTGGGGACGCAGAGTGCTCTCGGTCTCTAGTAGCAACAACCAGTACACTCTAACATTCCTTTCCCTTCCCAGCTGACTATAAGGACTTGGCCGGCGCCGTTATTGATCAAATATGCATGAGCTGCTAAAATTGCACTTTGAGAATAAGTGGAATGTCCCAGCCCCTTATTCAGTTGGATCACAGTGCAACTGGTACCAGTTCAGATCAATCACGGAGGAGCAACCATTGACATGTATAGTCAGAATTGATCGTGATCGATGCTGATGTGGTCGATTTGATATTCCGTGACGCCATCACGGGAAACCCATGTCGATTTTTTTTGTTTATATTTATGTGTATTTTAACCCATGTCGATGAGGAAAGAGCGATCCCACAATCACCATGTCATTGTTGCCACAAAACTCTGCAAATAGTTCTTCGTTGTCGCTTACTTCTCTGAAACCATGGCGTCCCATGACGTGCTCATAGTCCGAGTTGTCGCAACCAACCTTCGCGTTGCAGTCGCCCATTAGGATCTTGATATGACCTTCCGGAATCTTATCCACGACAGCTTAGTTCTCTTTGTCTTGCATTTCGGCTGCATCGCTTGACGCGTAACATTGGTTCATGGTAAGGTTTCGAACCAGTGTTCTGAATCTGCCTACAATTATCTTCTCATTAGTAGGTTCCCACTTCATAAGCGCAGCGTAGGCTTCAGCGCTGAGCAGGACACCAACTCCACGGTGGCGAGAAGCGTACCCACCTTGTAGGCCAGAGTATAGCAGAATTTGACCCGACACCAATCTGTGTTCTCCAAAGTTCGGCCAACGGACTTCGCTCAGACCTAAGATCTCAAGCTTCATACGGCATGCGTAATTGGCTAGTTGTGTCAGTTTACCCTGCTGGACTAGGGTTAATACATTCCAAGTTCCAATTCACGTCCGTTGTTTCACGCTAAAAGTTGTTGCCGTTGAATCAGGTCGTAGTCTTTCTGTTTCGGTTTTTGGGTCTCAGGAACAGTAGGTTGTTGGCCTAAGGTTCCCTATCTACCGTGGTAGGGCTGTCACCTTAAGTATAGCTTCCGGTGGAGGAGCATTTCATACTCAGCCACTGGATGCCAAAGCAGACGCTGTTAGAGCCGCACCTTCTTAGTGAACAGATGCTCGGGACAACAGTGCCCATAAGCGTCATAAGTGAAATTATTATCCCCCATCCCAACTGGCTTGGGCAAGGGGGACTACAGAGCTATTGTTTCTCGTGTATCGTATTCCGATCGTAGTGACCTAAGACACATAAGCGGTTGGGTCACGAGTGTACGCGTGTAGTCGAAAACAAATAAGAGTGAACCCAAGAGTTGGTCTCACCCTGAGTGCCCTCATAACCGGGACAGTGTGGAGAGTTTTCTATCGTTTCTGAACAGAAAATAACAGTGCTGTGTAGTGTTAGTGACAGTGAGTGGTCCCACACGTTGAGCCCTATCGGCGCCGTTTGAGCGCATTACAAGAAAGTTTCTCTCGTCATCGGCTGACACATTTTTATTGGTGAATACTCCTCGGTGCGCACACCTCCTATCCTACCGTTGTCGTACCACCACATACTGCTGACGGTGGTGAAGAATCTAAGTAAATATACACATTAATCCTTTTCGCGATCAGTGGTCCCCAAACATCCTTTCGGCGAACGGTTGTCTAGTGCGGTTTCCCGTCGGGGAGCGGGATGTCAGGGAGCTCGGGGGGGGGCCCTAGAGGGGTAGATCCTCCCCCCTGGAATAGTGGAACTTCAAGAAGAATTGATGGCAGTCAAGTAGGCAGAACCTTTCCGGCCTACTTTGATCATAATGATGAGATGGGCGAACTCATGATTTTGCGTTTACAGGGTGTGAACGGCCACCCTCTTCCTACAGCGCCTTTTATGATCAGGAAATCGATCCACCGCTTCTTAAATGGAAAAATCGAATCCGCTTTTAAAGAGGGTGGAGGACAAACCTACGCACTGAAGACCCGCAGCAAGGCACAATTTGCAAAATTGCAACAAATGACGAAGCTCGACGATGGAACTGCGGTGCAGGTCATCGAGCACCCCATTCACAACAGTGTCCGGTGCATGGTGTACTGCAGGGACGTTGTTGACTACACCACCACGGAACTGGAGGAAGAGCTAGCGGAACAAGCGATCACAAAAGTTCACCGAATCACGAAACGGGTCGGCGATGGCAAGCAGAATACTCCGCTATTGGTATGTACGGTAAGAGGCACGGTCAGACCGGACCACATCAATTTCGGTTATGTTCGTTGTTCAACCAGACCGTATTATCCTTCGCCCATGCAATGTTTCAATTGCTGGGCCTTCGGCCATACAAAATTAAGGTGTAAATCGGCCAGCAGTATTTGCGGAACCTGTTCGGGGGCACACCCGATAGCAGAAAACAGGAAATGCACGGAACCTGTATTTTGTAGCAAATGCAATAACAGTTCACATGCTCTGGCCAGTCGCTCATGCCCTGCCTACCAATCTGAAGACAGGGTCCAGCGCATCAGAGTTGACCAAGACTGCTCATACCCGGAGGCAAAAAGGATATTACAAGCTGAAATGACAAACACCCGACCCACTTTTGCCGAGGTTGCACACAGCGGCCTTGCAGGCGAAACGGGCGGAGGCACAATAGCTCCGATCACCACCAACCACAGTGCCGAATTTCAACACCTAAACAGCAGGATCGATGAACTGATCTCTGTTATCCAACAGAGAGACGAAAGGATTGCATCTCTAGAAGCCACGGTAACAAACACCAGAAAGTTGAACACCCCGGTCGAACAACTCCTGGCACACCAGGAGGAAAAATTCAATGCCACTCTTCAAGTCCTTGAAAAACAAAACCAACAACTCCGGGAACTAAACCTACGTCTTATCAACGAGATGCATGAACTCCGCAAGTCCGTCCAATCAACCATCACTACGACAGCTACCGAAAACACAAGTATCGCAGGATATAACCAAGCAGCATCGAAACCCGTCGAACCCGTAGAACCAGTAGAGAGGACATCCGCATTAGCACCACTAGGGGAGAAAGGCGACTCTTCCCCTATTGAAGTAGTTACCGACTCCGACAACAGCTCCACAGACTCTAGCCCGAACCAGAATAACCAAAAGGACACTCCCCGCCCCACAAGGTCAAGCACAGTCGATAACATGGCAAAATCAAAACGAACAGGAACCCCAATCCCAATTGCATCTCCAATAACCCCAAAAAGATCTCTGACTGAGTCGATCGCTTCACAACAAGTGAAAAAGGCTAAACATAGGAACGTCTCTGGAAATCTAGGGACTACACCCAAACGTTAAATTTGTTTCGTCCCCCGCCATATTCTCACCAAAAACCACACTCCTATCAAAACTCATGGAATCGGGCAATAATTATCAACAATCACGCCTTAATCCAACGACAATATCACTAGGAGCTCGATTCGTCGAGAAACAACTGAGCCGAAAGTCACCGGAATCTCCAGACCGACATCGATACCTCTTCAACAGCAACAACAAAGCAACAAAAAAACACAGTAGCGGCGAAGGAACTCTCAACAAAGAAGAAGCAAGTGCCTCTGATAGCACGGGCACCGGCCAACCGGAAGCTTTCCGGGGACCGGCATGGCCGGACCGACCCGTGCATCAGGTGGACGAAGGCCCTCAACGAGGAAGTATATCACAGCGAAGGAACGTTAGAATCAGCGCCGCAGACAACCTGAGCGCCGGCCAACCGGAAGCTGTGTGGGGACCGGCACGGCCGGGCCGACTCAGGTGTCGGACGGACGAAGCAATAAAAGGAAAACCAAGTGCCCCTGACTCCTCGGACGCCAGGGAACCGGAATGGCAGAGTCGTTTCGGGAATCAGGCGGACGAAAGCAAGCAACGAGAACATGCGCGGAATACTGGAGAAACCTCCGACAACATGGAAGCCAGTCAACCAGAAACTGTCTGGGACCTAGCATGGCTGGGTCAACCCGGACTTCAAACGAACGAAGATCTGCACAAACCGGTAATAATCCTCGGTACTAGCATACCAGGGACCTGGCATTTAAGAGAACAGTACGTCGAACCATCACCGATATCAAACGGGAATCCACCGTCTAATAAAACCCTGGTAAATCTAGTTCTCAACACAACATACAACAAAGGATCTGGCGCGTGCATATCCTTGCAGGCCAACCAGAACCATAAGCTCGAGGCCGGTATTATGCTCCCTCCGGTGTCTTGGAGCCACCGCAACGGAGCAGGCGACTGGCATACTCTCCTTCCAAAATGACAACTATAACACCAAGCCCTCCAAGACTCCAAAGCCTTCCCCTCGAGGCTCTATCCAACTCTGTTCTCTACGACCGCCTGATGGCCTCATACTTAGGTACGGACTGGGTTAACAAGCCGAGTAGTTCTAATGCCAACTTAATCCCAACATGGTCCCCTGGGCTCCCCAAGAACTTGGTCTTTGGTGGTAAGTCCCAATCAAATTTTCGTACTCCAACATTTTCGGCCATCTCTACGGATGCGGGGAGCAGCAAAGAGTATCCCATTAGCAGGGACCCAACCTACCCTATCAAAACTACAAGTCCTTCGACACCTGGTAACAAGGGAACCCAATTAACCCTGGCTGATATATATCTTTCTCCGAGCCCTTTAATCGGCGGTATGCCGATTTCATCCCTCTCTCCTGTAAATAACTCGAGTGCTTCCACAATTTCATTACCGCCCTCCAACTCACAAAAGAAAGGAGCTCCGCTGGTTCTACAATGGAACATCAATGGATTTTTTAACAACCTTGGTAGTTTGGAAAACCTAATCAACCAACGGGAACCCGTGGTGATTGCCCTCCAAGAGCCACACAAGGTCTCTGCCGCCAACATGAACAAAACCTTAGGCAAACGGTACACATGGACAGCGAAGGTGGGTAAAAACTTTTACCATTCAGTAGCGGTGGGAGTCTCCACCGAAATACCCTACGACATAGTGGATTTAGATACCGACCTCCCAATCGTGGCAGTCAAAATAGGCTGGCCCTTCCCCGTGACAATCATATCCGCCTATCTACCGAACGGTAAACTTCCAGACCTGAAGAATCAATTGATCCAAGTGCTAGATGGAATCCAAGGTGCAAAACTGTTTCTAGGAGACGGAAATGGTCACCACACGGCTTGGGGTGGACGCTGTAACAACGCTAGAGGTTTGGCTATAATAGAATTTGCGGTAGAGAAAGGTCTCTGTGTCATTAACGATGGCTCCGTGACTTTTGTTCGGAAAAGAGTAGAATCTGCGATCGACATCACTCTGGCCTCTCAGAGCATTACTAACCGTCTACTCTGGAAGACTGATAGCGACTTGTCGGGGAGTGACCACTTCCCGATTTGGATTGAACAAACTAACCTTCCCCCTAAAACATCACGACGACCCCGGTGGAAATACGACCAGGCAGACTGGGGCGGTTTTCAGGAAAGAATCGAGAGTAGCCTGGATTCGTCGACTCCCTCTTCAATCGAGGATTTCACCAACACCATCTTTGAAGCAGCACTAGCTACCATCCCCAGGACAAGCCCGACCCCAGGCCGCCGGGCGTTGCACTGGTGGACCGATGAGACAAAAACAGCAATCAAAGCGAGGAGGAAAGCCCTGCGGGCGGCCAGGCGTCTACCTTTGGGACACCCTGATAGAGAACCAGCGATGGAGCGATACAGGATGGAAAACAACAAGTGTCGACAAATCATTCGAGAGGCGAAGGAGAAATCGTTGACCGATTTTCTGGACGAGATAAACGATCAACAATCATCGGCAGAGTTATGGAGCAGAGTGAATGCAATCCAAGGGAAACGACGAGCCAAGGGCATCGCGCTTAAGGTTGATGGGCGTACCACCAGAGATCCAACAGAAATAGCTGACTTATTAGCAGATTATTTTGCCGAGCTATCATCCTTTCAACGATACTCACCCGAGTTTACGAAAAAGCATAGTGCCGTCCACACAGAACTTGCAGACATCCCAATCCCACCGGACACCGGACAGCCTTACAATCAACCATTTACGCTTGCTGAGCTCGATTTTGCCCTTGGCAAAGCAAAAGGTAAATCCGCTGGGCCAGACGAAATCGGCTACCCAATGCTGACAAAATTACCTCCGATGGGAAAGAAGACAATCCTTAACCACATCAATCAAGCATGGACGTCTGGTTCATTACCGAGCAGCTGGAAACGTAGTCTGGTAGTACCAATCCCGAAAGCTACCGGTTCGGCCTCAGAAACAAGTGGCTACAGGCCAATTGCCTTGACAAGCTGTCTGGCGAAGCTTATGGAGCGGATGGTCAATAGGAGATTGATGGAGCACATCGAGAAGAACTGCCTACTAGACAACCGCCAACATGCCTTCCGGTCCGGCTTTGGTACCGGAACCTATTTTGCAGCACTCAGCGACATCTTGAACAGCGCAATAGAAAGAGGGGAACATGCAGAAATAGCCTCACTGGACTTGGCCAAGGCATACAATCGCGCCTGGACGCCAGGAATTTTGCGCCGTCTTGTGGATTGGGGAGTAGTAGGCAACCTTGCCCAGTTTACAAAAAACTTTCTAACCAACCGAAGTTTTCAAGTTGCGATTGGAAACCATCGATCGAAAGATGTCGTGGAAGAAACGGGCATACCGCAAGGGTCGGTGATTGCTGTCACCCTTTTCCTGATTGGGATGAACAGTGTCTTCGACGTCCTCCCAAAAGGTATTTTCATACTCGTTTATGCGGACGATATACTTTTAATCGTAACTGGAAAGCACCCAAAGCTGGTACGGCGTAAACTCCAAGCGGCGGTCAACGCTGTCTCAAAGTGGGCGGACAACGTGGGCTTCGAAATTTCTGCCAGTAAGTGTGCCAGGCTGCATATCTGCCTCGGTAGACACCAACCGCCAAAAGAGCCCATCCGCGTTCATGGCAATCCAATACCACTGAAATTAACGTGGAAAGTCCTAGGCGTTACGCTTGATCGGAATTTTTCTTTCCGTCCGCACCTAAACAACGTCAAAAATGCATGTAAAACTCGACTGAATCTTCTGAAGATGATATCTGGAAAACGAACAAGAAGTGACAGAACATCGCGATTACGAGTAGCGGATGCAATCATTTGTAGCCGACTATTCTACGGACTGGAATTGACGTGTCGCAACTTTGAGGAGTTTGTCGCGACTCTTGCGGCCACATATAACAATGCAGTAAGAACGATATCTGGACATCTACCATCCACGCCTGCAGACTCGGCTTGCGTAGAAGCTGGAGTATTACCGTTCCGCTACAAGGCTGCCGCTGCGGTTGGCAACATGACGGTCAGCTTTCTTGAAAGAACAAGTGACGAAGGGTCAGATAGTACACTAGAAAATCAGACCAACGAAATACTCAGATCTGTGATTGGTACTGTTTTACCTCCCGTACTCGGACGCCTTCGAAACGGAGCTAGGAGCTGGTCCGCCGCAAAAGTGCTAATCGACACCTACATCAAAGAAAGAATTAAACGAGGATGCAACAACAGAGAAGCACAAGCCCACTTTCTCGACCGTGTCCGAACAAAGTTCAGAATCTACAACATCCGATACACCGATGGCTCAAAGGGCCTTGGAAAAGTAGGAATTGGTTGGTGCGGTGACGGTTTCTGGGAACCAAGAAGTTTGCCGGAGCAGTATTCCGTTTTTTCCGCGGAGGCCGCGGCAATCTACCAGGCCATTATTCAACCGACAGACTCCATAGGACCAGTCCTGATAGCCACGGATTCTGCCAGCACAATCTCGGCTGTTCAATCTGAAACAAATTACCACCCGTGGATCCAAGCCATTCAAGCTGCCCTAGAGCGACACCCAAGTACGACATTGATGTGGATTCCCGGTCATTGTAGCATCGCTGGTAATGAGGAGGCCGACCGTTGCGCAAGCGCCGGTAGAGAGGGCGTACAACTCTCAGCCAAAATCCCCTGTACCGACATCAAGTTATGGCTAAAGAGAAAAACTGAGGAAGCCTGGAGCAGAATGTGGAATCGTGAACGACACTTATTTACGAGAAAGGTGATAGGGTCCACCGAAAAACAAGAGGACAGGAAAAACAGGAGAGAACAAATCGTCCTTTCGCGTCTAAGAACAGGACACACCAGGGTCTCCCACTCAATGGGAGGAGGCCCTAGTTTCAGGAGACAGTGTGAGACATGCCAAGAACACAATTCGGTTGAACACTTTTTGTATAGCTGTCCTAAGCTGGAAAACCTCCGGAAGCAACATGGCCTGGAAAGCGTGCAAATGATGCTCCAACGCGACCAAACAAGGGAAGACACCCTTCTCTGCTTCCTAAAAGATGCGAATCTCTTCAATGAAATTTGAGGAAAGAGCATCCGGGCTGATAAACGACACTCTCTGTGTGGCGTCTGGGCATCCCGGGCATTTCAATCCGGGTTGTAAGTCCCAATGCTGTCCCTGTGATAAACAATTTTTACCGATACCCCCAAACAAAACCTCCCTGCACAACCCAGGCGCGGTAAATCCACGATCGGAACAACAAGGCCCAGCACCAACCAAAGTATCTTCAGCTACTATTTTGAGCACTCGAACGATTGCATTCCCAACACAACCCGTTCTGTTTGAACCAAGGGAACAGTTTCCAGAACCGGATAATCCTCGACGTGGGGAAAAAACAGCACCACCGTAGTCACCGCCTTTATGCTCTTGCCACTCGAACGATGTCCCATACATACTCTTCATCATTGTGCGACTCCTACGCCGGCCCAGCGGTCTGCTGAAGAATGCCAGAGGAACAGCAACTAAAAATCATCCGCCGTCGTCATCGAGCTCCAAAAATCCGATCTACAACCCTCCTGGCGCGCTGTCGGACACCTCTCCAATGTTTCCGAAGCTTACGATTGACTCCCACTCGATTTTTTCGGAAATTTAGTTGGGCCTACATGCCAAGGAGGAACAAAAATAGTAATTTTCAAACTTTCAAGTATGAAACATTGTGGAAGCCGAAATAAATGTCAACTGCGTGGCAAATTGCGTAAGGAACAACGCAAAAATGGGACTGACATACAACATCCTAGCATACAACATACGAGCAGCCATCTAGCGGCCGATAGCACAGTTTCTACCACAAGAGATACCGATACACGCGATACACCGAAGCTAACTATTTACATAAATGTAATTATGTTTCTACGTCAAGATAAATTCTTTGTAAAACTACTCTGTAAGATTGAAGCTAGCCCATCTGGCTAGTCTTTTCCTTTTCCGTGGCGAACTCGCCTAGGGCGAAAAGCCACGTTAATAAAGAAAAAAAAAAAAAAAAAAAAAACAGTGCCCAGGCTGCACTATTGGCTTTCAAGGGCAAAACAAAACATACTGTTACCCATCATTGTTTTGGTAGCGCAACTACCGAACTGATGATGTTTACCTTTTCTAACACACCTATCAACATAATCTGTAGGGGGAAATATGTTTTTTTTCCCTACTTACAACCCACATCCGACATTTTTTTTAAGTGGGAATGGTAGAACTTTCAATTCCCTCGGTCGCACGTACATTAGTTTTGCATTTTGTTCCACCATTTCCGTGAAAAATGAGATCCGGCTTGTGCAAGTGAGGAGTTGAGGTTAGAATTGTAGGATATTCTAGGTTAGATTTGCTATCCACTTCGTCTGAACGATTTTCAGACCCAGAAATATCGTACTTTTAATCCGTTTTCACTACCGTAAAAAATACTGTTATGCTCAGAATAAACAGTTATACCTTCAGATCACACTCATTTACTCGTAAACCTCAATCTGACTGTAAAAATAATGAATTTCTTTCCAATGTTTTGAAACCCCGAACGAATTTGACATTGCTTTCGGGAAGCATAATCACGACGACGACAACACTCCCAAGCGGTCGAATCGTCGTTTTGGGGGCGAATTAGATAGGCACACAACTCTTAGCTGGCGGTCTTTGTCATCACTTGGCCCGTGGAAGCATGAGGTAGGAACTTCTGAGCACCAGAGCTATGTTGGACGCTCTCCTTATCGACTCACCGTTTTGCAGCCCAATATTTCCAGAACGGTATCGAACTATGCATGGCCTCCTACGGGTAATGAATATGCACCAATTTATGATCTTTTGAGGGCAGTTTCGCAACGTGACGATTATAAAGGTGTAACTATGAAACATAATAAACAGTACCTGAAGGTATTTCTTTGATTTCTGATGTTATGGAGCTCCTCTATTTGGAAGCAATGTGTTTGAATGTGTAGATCTAGTTTCATTACCCGATAGTCATGGAGTAAGTTCCAAACATTGAACTATTTTTTTTAATTTTCTCATATTTAGCTACCTTCATTCGCACGAAATCGTCTATCGAGACTTGAAACTGGAGAATCTCTTGCTAGATAAGGATGGACACATCAAAATAGCTGACTTCGGCCTTTGCAAGGAACAGATCACCTACGGACGCACAACGAAGACCTTCTGTGGCACTCCGGAGTACCTAGCGCCGGAAGTGCTGGAAGATAACGATTACGGTCTAGCCGTTGACTGGTGGGGTACCGGGGTGGTAATGTATGAAATGATGTGCGGCAGGCTACCGTTCTACAACCGTGACCACGATATTCTGTTTACATTGATCCTGATGGAAGAGGTAAAGTTCCCGCGAAGTATCAGTGCCAACGCACGGGATCTGCTCGCCGGTTTACTTATGAAGCACCCAAGAGATCGCCTTGGTGGAGGCCCCAACGACGCCAAGGAAATCATGGTACATCCGTTCTTCTCGAGCATCAACTGGACGGATCTGGTGCAGAAGCGCATACCGCCTCCCTTCAAGCCGCAGGTCACCTCCGATACCGATACCCGCTACTTCGATTCCGAGTTTACTGGCGAAAGCGTTGAGCTGACGCCACCGGATAACAACGGACCCTTGGGCGCGATCCAGGAAGAACCGCATTTCTCACAGGTACGTTATTTTTGGCTTGCTTGTGTATTTACTATCATACATACATATAACATTAACCCTCTAATACCCAATCCCGCCTTTAGACGGGGTAAAGTTTGAGCATTTTTGTAATCTTTGTTTCGTGGAAAATCGTTTTTTTTATATTTTTGACTGATATTTAGGACTGTTCTGTATATCTCAAAATGGTTTTTGGTGTATTTTAAAGCGTATTTACATTTTTTGAAAATCATTGAAAAATTGATGTTTTAGTCACCTTTTAGAAGTCATTGTTTATTTTGTATTGAATCGCTACAATTAACATATTTTAAATTTTTCCCAAATCATTCTATCCTTGTTTAATAGTTTAAGGGAATCGAATACACTCTAAAATTATTTTCCTTAAAATTACACGGAAAATAAAATTTTCTGTGAAAAAAATTTAAAATAATAATATTTCAACAATAATCATAAAATCTCAAAATGTTTTCATCTCAAAAAATCCGTTCCCCAAATTAGCTTCCAGGAAAATTATAAAAGTGTGGGAATGTTCAAAAATAAAAATTAGAAAAATCAAAAACTGAAATTCACGAAATCGAGAATTAAAAAGAATCATCTTTCAAAACATGTTTAAATCGATTTTAGATAACGAAAAATGATATTTAGATCAAAATCAAAAATTTGGTTATTAGAGGGTTAAGGGTTACGGGGAGTAATTGATGATGTGTTCGCATCTGCGTGCATTGATGCTGACGGCAAGTGTAGAGGGAATAATGGAAGTCGGGAATAATCGGATTATTAAGCACATAATAGTGATAGAATATCCATTGGCGTTTTGACGATTGACTAAGCACAAGAAAGCGCGTAGTGACCGGAAATCGACTAATGCTTGAATGACATCTCATTTACAGTTCAGCTACCAGGATATGGCATCTACGCTAAATACGCCTTCGTTTATCAACAATCCGAACAGCTATGTGTCGATGCAGTGAGAAACTATCCAGCAAGTCTTGGAGAAGCTGTGTACGACTACAATTGATGACGGGGCAGCAATCGTGACTTATGCCGCCCTTCGGGGTATCCAAAATCGCTAACACACCATCCCGTGCACGATTCTGCATTCTGGGAGTAAGCGTTGCTGCCCTCACAAAGTATTCGGAACCGTGTGGATTTGCTAACGTATAAACCAGGTGGGCCTTTTCGTGTAGATTTTTTGTTTGCAGTTCGGGAGTGATGTGAGGATAACACACAGTTCGGTAAATTCAGTTACGATAACAAGAGACAGAGGTTTTGAATAGCTAACTAGACCCGACTAAACGTTTAAACGCAGGACGAGCTAAAACGGTCCTGATATGAACGCTTAGATTCCGCAGCAAAACAAAGCCCAGCAATAGACCGGTTTTATTTCAGGTAACGCAAGCCACAGCCACAAAACAAAACGAAACAGGTGCAATCGCAGAGCGGTCAAATTTACAAATAGGACCCAGCAATAGCCCGGAAGTTGAGGCAACCCCGGCCGGGGTTTAATCGACGAACGAATTCATTCCATATTCCCTTCATTGGACAACCCATGCAATCATACCACAAAACCATTCACACGCAACATATATGACGTTAAAAAAAAGTTCAATAAAACAAAATATAATGATACAAAAATGAATACAAACCATAACCAACCTCCCCTGCGAATAAAATGGCTCTTCCTTTTAAACTAAATTAAAGAAAACAAGCGTAAAACTAAACTGGCAAACTAAACATTATAAGGCAACACGAGTAAGCTAAACTAAAATAAAGCGAGAGATGGATCGAACTGTGATAAATTGTAGAACCAATATAAGATGAAAGCGTACGAAGCAAATTTATGATACAACGTACATGAGTTAAGTTACAAGTGCAGTTGCAGATAAAGAAACAAACACTATTAAATAAAATAGCAAGCATACTTTTAATTATCACATACTACGATAGTACATCTGAGCCAGAGTGTTTACCAACTATTTCTGAAAAAAAAAATACAAAACATGGGCATTCTATGCAAAAAAAAAAAAACAATGTGTGGATTTCAGTTTCGAGTCGGGATGAAATTACATTACCCCTTAATTATTAATATACCGAATCAATAATAACGAATTAAAAGACGGACTTTTGTGTTCTGGAAACATGTTGTTGTTCATGGTAACCTAACCTATATTATAGACTATTTTTGGACGTTGTGTTCGGCGACTAATTGATGCAAAAGATATATTATATGATTTTTTTTTTGAACATACCTCGACACAACGGATCTACCTAGCAACTTACCTACGCCAAATTGGCTCTAAATTCTTGTTTATAAAAAAAATGCAGGCTTTAATTTGTGTTCGATAAATATTTGCACGAAATGTGACACATTCAAAGAGTATATGCAATTCAGCGCATGGGGAAACCTTCTCTAACTGTATGTAACAAGGGAAGCCTTACGGAAGCTAACATCATATTTGTCGCTATCGGTTTGATGATGGATATTTGCACCGAATTGAATGAAAACCGCAACTTTTATATGCTCTAATTTCCATCAGACGAAAAATAGCCAATAATTACAGATATTATTCTAATTTACCTTTGTCAATGACTCATCAGATGGAAGCAAAAAGATGTAAACTGTCAATAACCAGCCCCTATACTGCATATGATCGCTAGTATGGGACAAACATTAAATTCTCGCTCCAGTCGACTTTTTGATTCCATTTAGGTCCCATATGAACTGTGCAAAATTTCAGCGCAATCGGTGAAACTATAATTTAGCGCAAGCGGTTCTAAGTTTTCATAGGATTTACTATGGAAAAAGTTACACTTTCAGATAAAAAATCCCAGAGGTCACTTCTTGTCTCCTTAATTCAAATCGATCAACGCTTCTTGTAGGAAAATCATTTATGAAACTTTCCTTCGAAGATCGCAAAACGATTGGAAGTTTGTGGAAAAAGTTATTGATTTATTACCGATTAGAGTGATCCAACGAACGGCTTTTTGTTTTGTATTATTAGCATGGTTCCAATCCCACCAGAACGCATTTTTTTCACAATTTCATCTCTCAAAGCAACATTTTGGGTTTACTAATTACAATTTTTCCAGGGGATCTTGCAGATTTTCTTCCATATGTTCAATGTTGCTTGAAGATTCCATTTCGGGATTTTTACTTATCCAGGGATCTCTACATGAGTTTCTTTCAAGATATTTTTCAGATGTTGCGGAAATTCTTTTTTCTTGAGATTCGTCTTTAATAAATAATTCTTTTAGGAAGGGATTTCGCCAAGGGTTCTTCTTCGGCTTTCTCCCACAGTTTCTGCAAGAGTTATTCCTGAAAGTTCTGATACAACAGTCACTCCAAGGTTTTCTTTAAGTTTCTCCAGAAGTTTCACGGCGAATGTTTCTTAAGAGATTCCTTTCTTGTCTTTCAAGATTTATTCTGGACTTTCTCACAAGATGTTTCCGGGGTTTCTCCAGAGTTCGCTTTTGGGAGCTCTGCAGGAGCTGTTGCTGATATTGGTCATGGATTTATTTTCGAGTCTCCTTCCAGAGGTTGTTCCAAGCTTTCCTTCTTACTGATTTCCAGGATTTCTTGTAGTGATTCCTCCCGGAGTGGCTCCCGAGATGTCTCTTAGATTTTTTCATTGAATCGGATATCAAAGTGAATCCTGATTTATGTAACCATCAATCCTTAACTAACAAAGACTTCTTCTCGTGACAACTGTGGAGGGAGCAGTAGTATATTACAATCTCTAGTGGCAGCGGTTGTCAAACTAACATTCCTTCCCTTCTTCGGTTGACAGTAAGCGCCGTTATTGGCCTTATAAAGTTTGTGCTTTCGGAACGTGTACATTGAGGGTGGTGGTGTGCTTATCCCAAGCCCCATCTATTGGATCTCTGTGCAATTATTCTGCTAGCTCAAGTCAACGACGAAGGAGTAACTAAGAAGTGTACGGTCACCAACACTCATACTCAGATTTTTTCCGAAATTTCTCCAGATTTTTTTTTTTGAGTTCTCCCACGAATTTTTTAGAATTTTTTTTTTCTTTTTTCGTCGTAGTGGTTTCCATAATTTATTTTCAGTGATCCTGCTGAAAGATTTCCTCGAGATTACTCAGAGTTTTTCCCGGAATATTTACCTGTTGCCTACCGTAAATTGTTCCGAGATTTTGGGTGCATTTTTCATTTTTTTTTTTTTGTCGGAGTATCTCAGAAAATAACCTAAGGAATTTATTTTCTTGTAAGAAATCCCCGGAAAAGTAAGCATCGGATAGAATTCAGGATAAATCTCGCGAGAAACTTCGGGAACTATTCAACTATTCAAATGTCGACAGGAACTTCAGAAAAAAATCATGAAAAAACGGAACATCTGCAGAAAAAAATGTGAATAATTCCTTGAATATTTGGGAAATTCCAGAACGAAATCTGAAAACCTATGAGAGTAATTACAGAAAAAAACTACAAGAGATCTCTCTGAAAATTGGATTGTTTAGTGAATAAAATATTGCTATTTTCTATAGCCTAATTGATAGAGCTCATTGTTCTGAGCATAACGTGATTTTATTGGATTCCAAAAACTTTGTTTTGATGATTAAAATAAAATAAAAAAACAGTTTTTATTTTCGTGGATAGAATGACAGTTCAACCCGAACAAAAAAATGTTCACATACAAACTTTAAATGCATTTTAAAAATAGTTCTCGCACTCCAAAAATTATGAAACTTTGGATTTCGAATAATGTTTGAGTGGAGAGTCCGATTATAAAATAATCCGGATACCCCTAAAGAACCCAATTGTCTTGATAAATATTTAATCGCTGGAAGAACTTGCAAAAACCAAACGAGAGAAACAGTTGGAAAGCAATTCCGGTAATCACTAAGAGGAATGCTGGAAGAAATTCCGGGATGTACTCCTGTAGAGACCCCGTGAAAAACTCCTGCAGAAATCCTAGGAGCAAATCTCAAAAATCCCAGAAAAAAAAAAACAACGATAAACTCTCGGAAGTAACTCTGGTGCAAATCCGGAAGAACCTGTAAATGGGAGAAACTCCTGAAGGAATAAAAAAAGAACTCCGCAATCCTCCATGACTGGAAACTAGTGGATTACTAGTGCCATCCTGAATACGAAAGGTGATTTAAAGAACAATGTATTTTGTTTTCGTTCGCCTATGTATCAGTCTTGAGCATAGAAAGTTCCATCTCATTCCGTGGAAATTTGACTAAGAAACAGGATAAATACTTTGTCCGGATTTTGGTGTGAACGGCCTTTATGTGTGAAAGCCTTTGATTTTCCATAAAACCTTCCAATGGTTTACCATAGCCAAATCGATTATTTCAAAACAACCTTGGAATATTCTACCATTCTTAAATCAAGATAAGCTATATTTAAAACGATTCTATACTGCGTTTATGGTGGTTTTGACGATATTAAGTTCTTACGTAAATCATGAATCCGACGATGATTAGTTTCGGTTCAATTTGTGATTAATTATCTTTCGGTTCAAAGAAGCAGATAACTTGCCATTTGGTAGAGGATTTGTATTCGAGTAAGTTTTTTTTTCTCGTATTGTCAGCTTCACCTCAGTAGCCCAAGTTCAACTTCGAGCCACAATCGGTCGTCCGGTTCACTGTGGTGATATTATTAGTCAGTGACAAGATACCACTCTTGTCCGTGTTGTCGATTTTGGTGAGCTTGTTCCATATTATTTAGGTAATTAACAATTGAAAGCTTCGTCACTTCAAGTGTCGACCGTAGTTTCACTTTTTTTGTTTCTTCAACAAAGTGAGTTGAGTACTGTAAAAACAAATTACACCATCGAAACCAGTGCAAACTCTAGTTTTTTTTTGCGCGGAGAACCGTGCTGTAAAAAGTTTTTGGTTCAAATTTTGATAAAAATTGGCGATAGTTTTTTTTAACCTTCTGCTGCACACGTCCGTGTGAAAAAAAATCAATATAAAATCATAATGTACTGATACCATTGGGTTCATAAAAAAAACGACGTGCAAATTTTTATTAATCCTCATAATAGCGTTAGACATTCTTCTTTCATGGCGGAAATGCTATGACCAGTTAGAATTAGGGACCCCCAGCTCCCCCCCCGTGCATACGAAATTGCTCGCTGCGCTGAACACGGAACAAAACGGCGAAACAACATGGAACTGTAATGCAAAATCTGAAATATATCACTGCCTTAGGTAATAACGTAAAAGAAAAAAAAAAATCATTTGAAAACGGCTGCTTTGCAATTTAACACAAAACAAAAGAAGTAGTACGGAAGTTGAACGAGGGAGATGATCGATGCTGTACAAGTGTGGAACACAACTATTATATAAAAATATATAAATATGATTAGTAGCAGCAGTTTATTGATTAGTAACGGTAGTTTGTAATGCGAGACAACCCGAGACGGTCGGTCGGTTGGAAGAGGAACTTTAAGTTTAGTAAAATGCTAACATTATATGGCAAGCTTACCAGCAAAGTCAGTAATTGACTAAAAACATTTGTATATCGTATAACTATTACATTTAAGGTGAGTAATCATTTCTTGCAACAATTACCGAAACATAACAATGAAGAAAAAAAAACAAAATTCGCGTAATCTTAAGTTTAGACGGAAATAGAATTCTTTAGTCAACACAGACAATGTGAATTATGTATCATGGTATAATGAGATTTTACTTGAACACTCGTGTCAGGATCAGAAAACAACACGACTCGCTATAAAACATGCATATGACATACTGTACGGATATTGTGACATTACAAAACGCAGTCAGTACCAGATTATCCAGGAAGATCTACTTGTTGGAAATAACACTAGTATGCTATACACATAGGTTTAAGCCTACATTTCAAAAGCTGCTGTTTGAGTGCCGTTTCTTTTAACTCAAGGTAACATTTCCGGATTAATCACGCAATAAAGCAATTTTGAAACCATCATAAAAACATTATTTTTCAAAACCTATGTCAATGAGTGCAAGCGCAAGATAAAACGCCCTTACTGAACCGCCTTTTGTAATGTAGGCATAAATCTTATCTTCGGTGCTCATTAAAAGGTATATTAACGGAGTAATGCTGACAAACCCAACTTTAACAGGATTAAACTTATACATACAAAAAGAAAGCAGCAACAGCAGCTGTCGCAAAGATAAAACACTGTGAAATGTAATCCTATACTTCCTTTTAAGTATTATAACTTGAGATAAAATACAAAAAGGCATACACTTTCAAGGTAATCTAAAATGAACAAAAAACTCCAGAAAAAAAAATACACTACAAACCTACATCTTTTTATGCAAAACGCAGCATAAGATTCGAAATGTTGAGATA
This sequence comes from Aedes albopictus, assembly GCF_035046485.1. Lineage (NCBI taxonomy): Eukaryota > Metazoa > Arthropoda > Insecta > Diptera > Culicidae > Aedes > Aedes albopictus. Next base: position 137,616,180 of record NC_085138.1, on the reverse strand, counting down.
TGTAACGAATATGAGTTTCTGCATAATATAATTTATTTTGTACGATTGCTTTAATTTATCATTTTGTCCGAAAGCCATTTGTTATTGCAACGGTTTGAAACATGTAAATTATGAACTCAACCAACCTTGTAAGCCAGACGTCACACTCCGGCCGCTTCCCATCGATCACCTTTTTAACAATAATTGATTTAAAATTACGGTAGTTGGTCAATTGACCACTCGCGACGCTGGTATCGTTTTTACTCCTGTTTGACGTTTGCTCACTACCGTCACCTAGTGATGGCTCGGCCAATCACAATACGTTTAGCATTGGGCGGTTACGCTTTCGTGACGATGTTTTTAATGAAATTTGTTCTAAATGTTACGTCTGTTTCTCTGTGGTTAAGATTGTGCTTTAATGGTAGTGCAGCCTGGGTGCGGTTATCCTTCTGACTTCAGCTAGATTGAGGAGGTACGTCACGAGCGGCTGTTCACCAAGGAGGGGCGGCTCAAACAGCGTCTGTTCTGGCATCTAGCGGCTGACCGGCGACATTTTCCGGACGTTATAGATGTGAGGTCCTACAGAGTCTCGAACATTGACTCCGATCATTATCTCGTAGCCGCAAAATTCTTGTACCATCAGAAGCTGGACGAGAAAATAGGAGAGACCAACGGATCTGGAGATTTCAACAGTTTATGGGGGTTTATCCATGAACAAGTGACATAACAACAGCGCAAGAGGTGATAGGTACCGCTAAGCAACGCCAACGTAATGGTTGGTTCGACGAGGATTGTCAACGAGAGACGAACGAAAAGAATGTCATCAGAAACCGAATGCTAGTGCCCGTTACGCGGCTCAACGGGGAGCGGTACAGGGTGGCAAGAGCAGCAGAGAAACGAATTCACCGCAATAAAAATACGATAGCACGAAGAGTGTGATTGCTGAAGCGCAGGAAAGTATGGGCAGGAACAATATGCGGAGGTTTTATGCAATTGTCTATGGTGCACAGCACAAGACTGCGCCAGTGCCCGCCAAGTGCAATCACCGGGAAATAAATTTGCTGACAGACAAAACAATGGTGACATCCAGGTGGAAGGAGCACTTCGAAGATTTGTTGAATGGTAGCAGTGAAGGAGCACCCAGGAACAGGATTACTATAATGGATGACGGTCAAACAGTGGAACCACCAACACTGGATGAGTTAAGAAGACTCTCAAGGAACCGAAAAACAGCAGGGCTGCTAGAAAGGACGAGTTCCCGGTCGAACTTCTTAAGCACGGAAGCGAGCAGCTACATCAATCAATCCACCAGTAAAGATTTGGGAGGTTGTAGAATTGCCTATCAGCTGGCTGGATGGCCTCATATGCCCAATCTACAAAAAAAAAAAAGGGCACAGACTAGAGTGTGCCAATTGCAGAGAGATTACCTTTTTAAATTCAGCGTATAAGATACTGTCGCGTGTCCTGTTGAACAGACTGAGACTTCTTGAGGAGTCTTTCGTCGGCGAATATCGGGCTGGTTTTCGTGAGGGCCGACTTTTCTGGGTCCATCTTGATAAATTCAGCTGCGATACCATCCTTGCTAGCTGCCTTGTTGACTTCGAGTTGATAAATGGTATCCAGGGATGTTGTCGATCACCTGGCAATCGTTTGACTCATTTGTTCATAACTCAGTTCAGAAACCTAATATTGAATTGTGATGTTCGGCAAAGTTGTAGATTAGTGTTTTTCCTACTTGTATTACCAAGGACATCATATTCTAACATTTATATATACGGCGCTAGTGCGCTAGTACCACCTATTCATACTAAACGATCGAAAAATCCGATCGTTTAGTATGAGTAGCTGGTACTAACACTTTTACGACGTAAATATTAGAGTTAGAATATGGCGTCCTTGTGATCCAAGTGATCGAAAACATCCTTGATGGTATCCTTAACTTCCCTCAGTGTTCAAGTTGGAACATTTCCGTCCTCTGCTACACTTTCGTATTCGTTTTCTCCGTTACCGTGGTCTTCCGTGCATACGTTCTCCACGCCATTCAGGTGCTCATCGGAGTGCTGCCTTTCGATCGCGTCACGTCCGTCAGGCTCCCATCCTTATCTCTGCATATTTCGGCGCAATTTCCGTGTTTCTTGATAATGGCACAGCAGTTCCATTTCCTCGCACTCTGCTTCTTCCAGGCGACGTTTTTTTTCACCGGAAAGAGACGGGTCTGCTGTTTCCGCTTCTGTTTTCATGCTGCAGCATTTTTCTTATCCAAAATCCACCTTCTAGTGGTCAGAGTAATGTTAGCGCTAAAATACCGTGAGGTCGGTATTCACCGCTCGTTTCAAATCGTATGAAACGAACGGTGAATGGCGACCTCACAGTAGGTCCTGACGTCGATAACGTCGGAGAAGTGCCATCCGTCAATTAGCACGTGATCGATTTGCAATTCCGTCTGCTGTGGTGATCTCCAGTTCCAAATGTAACGATAAGGGAGGTTGAGTTGGAAAAAGGTGCTACGGATGGCAATGTTTTGGAGGCAGCGACTGTTTTCGTTCGTCAGCTGGTGGACACTAAACTTTCCAATCGTCGGTCTGAATTCCTTCTCCAGGCATAGCTGAGCGTTTAGATCTTTTATGTTGATTTTAACGTCGTGGCTTTGGCAGGTATTGTACTCGCATTCGAGCTACTTGTAGAATACGTTCTTGTACAACATCAGTGCTTCCGAAATGTAGACTGTACCTACACGTTGATTATGCTGAGGTTGAAGAATTCCCCCATGATCCTCAACCTGCATATTCTTTCGTCAATCGGCCATCAACCGATCACGTGGCTCCTTTGCATATCGCTCATCGCAATGCAAGTTGGTCCCAGCTCGAGTAGATGGCTCTGGTAGATGGTATGATTACCTCTAAACGTTCGTACCGTCGGTGACCCAATAGCCGCTCACTGTTGCAAAAATCAAGTTTTCACGCATATATACCCCACGGTGTGTTTATAGAGCAACTTTAAAACAAAAAAAAATAAGTAAGTCTGAAATTTTGCCCAATGATACTTTGGGCCATTCCCTTCAATTTGCTGGGTCGGTAAAAAACATCCATCGGGGGGTCTAGAACAAAAAAATTTTTTGAAGGTTTTTCATGCAAAAACTATTAAAAGCGCATATTGTTAATTATTGCATCTCCTACAAACAGTCACAACTTTTTTGTCTTTGCAGATAGGACCATAAAAATTTCAGGTGTTTCGAAGTAGTATGCGTAAATGACTGTGTGAAAATATAATTGAAATATGTTGAATGGTTTTCAAATAATAGCAAAACTATCAAACGCATTCCAAAATACTAAGCTTAGTAGCTAAAGTCCAACAAAATATTTATATTTTTTATATAATAATATATGAAAAATATTTAATTCTAAGCACCTTGAGTCATTATAATGGCGGTACTGTGAAAACTTGTTTTTCAAATGATGAACAGATACATAGTCAAATACATGAAAGGAAAACACACACACTGCCATCATGTAGCTTTTCACTAAAGTATTAATTATTTATTTCAAGAACGTGGTTTTGCGTATACATGTTCATTTTTTTAATGATTAAGGTCTTATCTAAGTATCAAATTGTAAGCGAAAGGCTTTGAGGGAACGTGTCGCAATAATTTAGATTACAAAAAAAAAAACTGTTTGTTATTTTTTCGAAAGATATAGTTTTATGTTGAAAATATTCTACTAGTAAACGACGCCCTAACAATGATCAATCACTCTTCCTCATGCTTGGAGGTTTCAAAGTACACAGATTTTTTTTTCAGGCATCATATGCAAATCGATAAGACGATTTAAATCATTGTTATCAAATTGTTTTTCCTAGGCTTTATGCTGAACAGCCTAATTTTCATGCTTAATGTAGAATCATTTTCAATAAGTACTCCGTTCTTTCAACTATTCTTTCAGTACTTATTATCAGTTATTTGTTAATAAATGGTGGCATAAGCAATAAGCATCATATTGCTATTAAATTCAAAGACAAACTTAAGTTTAGGTCCAACAGCTATGTCAAATATCGTGGAATAATCCGGAAACTATGGCCCTTATTATGAGTGTCACTACACGGTGAAAATCGATCACGGTGACACATTGCGAATCCACGGTGAGAAAGTTGTGGGTTAATCAAATAGGAATCACTTTCACCGTCCTTATTACCGGTGTCACTTTTTTGTTTTCACCGTGAAGTGACACTCGTAATAAGGCCCTATGTTTAGTACCGTACAGTTGCCCTTGATAGAATTTTGCCCATCTGAACTCTGTTTTGAATTCAGTTCTCGTTATTGTATCCTTCAAGACAGTGGTTTAATGTAGACTCATACCTGTTCAATTCTAAGAACTATAACTATTTAAGGTGTTTCTTAGTTACGAAATTAAAGACACTTTTAGGTTACTGTTAAGAAGTGAACATAGGATTTATTCAGGCAGTCTTTTATACCCATAGATGGCACACACAATTATTACAGTTTGTTCGTGTTGGTTACATATGAATTCAAAGTGGACTCTGCCAATTTACCCAACCGGGAATATGTAACAATCCTTCCCTCTTTAGAGCACAATTTAAAGACCTACTTAAAGTTAAGAAATTTGTACTTAATTCTAATAATGCATTTAAAATATATTTTACACTTCACATGTTCGCGAGCGGCTCCTTGTTATTATTGGGCTTCGACTGAGCTTCGGTCTTTTAGGATTGTTTGAACCGACAGATCTTTCTAGCTTATCCATGAATTTGCTAAATGACTGATCCTTAGGTTCTTCCTCGAAACCAACGCACGCGCCATCTTCCTCACTCAGCTCCCTAATACTGCGCTTCCGTGAGTGTATTGAATGGAACAGCTAGTTATCAGAAAATCATCATTTTGGAATGTGAAAAACATTTCACACCGCTCATCGGTAGGACATGGCTTGATTTCTATTACCCGGAGTGGAGAACAGGGTTCGTGCAGAAAACTCCAGTCAACAAGTTGGTGCAAAGCAAAGGTACAGATCAAATTGTTGAAGATTTAAAGCAAAAATACTCAAAAATTTTCAACAAAGATTTTTCAGAACCGATTAAGGGTTACGAAGGAGAGTTGCAGTTGAAACATGACCAACCGATCTTTAAAAAAGCGTACACAGTTCCCTACAAACTGAAAGACAAATTGGATAATCACCTCGATATGCTTGAACAGCAAAACATAATAACAGCCATCAAAGCTAGCGAGTGGGCTTCACCGGTTATCGTGGTCGTGAAAAAGGATCAGGATATCCGTATGGTGATTGACTGCAAGGTATCTATTAATCGCGTTATAGTACCGAATACTTATCCGCTACCGCTTGCTCAAGATATTTTTGCTTCTCTGGCTGGGTGTACGGTTTTTTGTTGTTTGGATTTGGCAGGTGCATATACACAGGTGCAACTCTCTGAGCGTTCTAGAAGGTTTATGGTTATAAATACACCCAAAGGTTTATATACTTATAATCGACTTCCGCAAGGTGCATCCAGCAGTGCAGCAATATTCCAACAAATTATGGAACAAATCCTACATGGGCTGGAAAACATCAGTGTTTATTTAGACGACGTCCTAATTGCAGGAAAAGATTTAGCTGACTGTTTGAAAAATCTGGAAGCAGTCTTAGAACGTTTGTCTAAGGCTAATGTTAAAATAAATTTTTCAAAATGTAAGTTTTTTGTAAACAAGTTACCATATTTAGGTCACGTAGTGACGGACAAAGGCCTAATGCCCTCTCCAGAAAAATTATCAACAATCGAACAGGCTAAACCACCCAAGAACGTTAGCGAGTTAAGGGCTTACCTTGGCCTGATTAATTATTACCATAAATTTGTTCCTCGTCTGTCCGCAAAGCTGAGCAGTTTGCATGCCTTGTTAAATAATGACAAACAGTTTGAATGGACTGATACATGTGATGAGGCATTCAAGGCTAGTAAAAGATCTTTGTTGGAGGCAAATATTCTGGAATACTATGACCCTAATAAGCCACTTGTTGTCGTATCTGACGCTAGTTCATATGGCTTGGGGGGTGTTTTGGCTCATGAAGTCGAAGGTAAGGAAAACCCCATTTGTTTTACTTCTTTTTCTCTTAACTCGGCGCAGAAGAAATACCCCATACTACACCTTGAAGCCTTGGCGCTTGTCTGTACCATAAAGAAATTTCATAAATTTCTTTTCGGGCAAAAATTCAAGGTTTTTACCGACCACAAGCCGTTACTGGGGATTTTTGGCAAGTGCGGTGCCAACTCAGTGTTTGTGACAAGGCTTCAGAGGTACATTATGGAGTTATCTATTTATGACTTCGAGATCGCATACCGACCCTCAGCACTGATGGGAAATGCCGATTTTTGCTCGCGGTTTCCGTTGGGCCAAGTGGTTCCTAGAAGCTTGGACGGTGAGCATATCATGAGCCTCAATTTCTCCCATTCGTTACCACTAGACTACAAGAAAATTGCAGAAGCTACTTCTGCAGATTCTCATTTAGTGGAAATCCGGCGTTTCGTAGAAGAAGGTTGGCCAACATCGCTGAATGAACGGTTCAAAGCTATGTATTCATTGAGAATCGATCTAGAAGTTATTGATAACTGTGTTCTGTATCAAGGAAGAGTTGTTGTTCCTGTGCGTTTAAGACCTAAAGTGCTTCGAATGCTGCATGCTAATCACATAGGCATTATAAAAATGAAACAACTAGCCCGTGAAACTGTTTTTTGGCCAAGAATAAATCTGGACATAGAGGATTTTCTCAATCGTTGTGAAGTCTGTATAAAGTCATCTCCAGCGCCAACAAAATCAACAGAAAATAAATGGATCCCTACAACTAGGCCATTTAGTCGAGTACATGCCGACTTTTTCTATTTTGATAGGAAAATGTTTTTACTTATTGTTGACAGCCACTCGAAATGGGTGGAAGTCGAAATCATGCTGAACGGAACGGATGCTAAACGTGTAATAGACAAATTCATGGCCGTGTTTGCAAGATTTGGACTTCCAGACGTTGTGGTCACAGACGGTGGACCTCCATTTAATTCAAAGGAATTTACTTCATTCCTAGTAAACCATGGAATAAAACCATTAAAAAGTCCTCCGTACAACCCAAGTAGCAACGGACAAGCTGAAAGACTTGTTAGAGTCGTCAAAGATGCTTTAAAGAAGCATCTGCTAGATCCGGAGCTAAACCGTTTAGACATTGTAAGTCAATTGAATTACTTTTTATTCAATTACAGAAACCAAATTGCAACTGCTGATGGTTTTGTGCCCTCCAGCAAAATGTTTAGTTACAAACCAAAAGTTTTGATGGATTTGATCAATCCTACTAAACAATACAAAACATATTTAGAGATTTCCAAACCAGCAAACAACACCTACATCCAGGCTGAGCAAGTCCTAGATCCATTCAGTAAGTTGGTAGTTGGAGATAAGATATTCTACAAAAATTTCAGGAAAACAGATCCTCAGCGTTGGATAGAAGCTAAATTCATAAAACAACTCTCTAAGAATGTCTTCCAAATATCTCTCCATAGGAACGTTTTATCGGCACATCGAGATCAACTGAAACTTCCGAAACCCGCGAGAGGCTCTAAACTGCTAGTCCCGTCAAAACACTCACGGAAGCGCAGTATTAGGGAGCTGAGTGAGGAAGATGGCGCGTGCGTTGGTTTCGAGGAAGAACCTAAGGATCAGTCATTTAGCAAATTCATGGATAAGCTAGAAAGATCTGTCGGTTCAAACAATCCTAAAAGACCGAAGCTCAGTCGAAGCCCAATAATAACAAGGAGCCGCTCGCGAACATGTGAAGTGTAAAATATATTTTTTGCAATTTGGCACTATAAAATTCATTTTATACTTGCCGTTTCAATATCCTAACGGCCTACTTTTCCGTACTATCTAAACAAATGCATTATGGTTCATAATGCATCTCATTTGGGTAACATTATGAATCATAATGCATTTGTTTGATTGACAACCTGTGTTACCACAGTAAGAGCTTGAAAAACTGTGACGGTTATAGCACGGCTTGCTTGATTCAGATGTCGTGATGGAGCACGTGGTCGTCCCCATTCAACCACCGAAAGCACAATGATACTGATGGAAATGATCATATTCTAGTGAATAATTTTGGTCATTGCAAAAAATGTTGTATGCAACTCGTTGCAAAACTCGATTTTTACAGCACTCTTCGTATTTATCCAACTCGGCAAGCCTCGTTGGATAAATGTACGACTCGTGCTGTAAAAATCATCATTTTGCAACTCGTTGCATAAATAACTATTAAATGCATTATTAGAATTAAGTACAAATTTCTTATTCTCTTCATCCCATCCTCGTCGCCACTGTTCAATTCTAAGAACTATAACTATTTAAGGTGTTTCTTAGTTACGAAATTAAAGACACTTTTAGGTTACTGTTAAGAAGTGAACATAGGATTTATTCAGGCAGTCTTTTATACCCATAGATGGCACACACAATTATTACAGTTTGTTCGTGTTGGTTACATATGAATTCAAAGTGGACTCTGCCAATTTACCCAACCGGGAATATGTAACAATACCCACAATTTCAATGTTATTATGAGGTCTTCAACAGAGTTAACTTGTTTTTATTCTTTGACTAAGGTGAAATACTTTTTTAATTTTGAGCTTGTAAACAATAATTCCAAAATAATTTAGTTTCTGTACTTTTTCCTCGAAACAAAGATGTTTCCCAATCCTCGAGTGATTTTCTTGGCTTATTAAATAACATTCAAATATTTTTTTGGGAAGGCCGACATGCTCAGCAATCATGATAATTGTGTTTATTATAGGATTCGTAATAGAGGCATACTTGTACTTGTGAACATGTATACGCAAAACCACGTTCTTGAAATAATTAATACTTTAGTGAAAAGCTACATGATGGCAGTGTGTGTGTTTTCCTTTCATGTATTTGACTATGTATCTGTTCATCATTTGTAAAACAAGTTTTCACAGTACCGCTATTATAATGACTCAAGGTGCTTAGAATTAAATATTTTTCATGTATTATTATATAAAAAATATAAATATTTTGTTGGACTTTTGCTACTAAGCTTAGTATTTTGGAATGCGCTTGATAGCACAAGTTTACAGCATTTTTGAACTCTGTAAGCTGGTGATCGTTTTTGGTGTAGAATCATGCCCTGAGTTCGAAAACGCGAAGGAAAAAAATTACAGTAGAGCGGAAATTTTTTCGACTTTCCATACAAGGCTAATGATTTGAAAACGATTTTTGTTCTATTTTTAAGCAAAGTCGCTCATTTCACACATCTCATTCTCCGTAATTAATGATCCGATTGAGCTGAATTTTTTACTGTATCTCACCTACATATGATATGTCAAAAAAACGTTGAGAAAGAATTTTTAAATTATTTTTTTCTTATTGAAAAAAATACATTTTCTCATATTTTTTGGAAATTTTGCAAAAATTTAAGGAGATCGTCCCCAAATCTCGTCAATATCTTGAATTCCATCAATCTGACGCAAAACCTGCATTCGGATGATCGAATGGTATTATATTCAGCTTTTATTTTATGGAATAAGATTTAAAATTGGTTGAACAAAACGCAACATATTTAAATTTTAGTTAATTCCATATTTTAAAAAGTTGTAAGACTCAATATTGAGCCACAACTCAAAAACTGTTCTACTTTAAATTTTTTGAAGCACGGTTCCGAAATCAGCGCTAAATTATGCTTCAAAAATTTTGGTCGTTGACAGAAGTTCACGACTTTTATTTTATTTTGTAAACTAGTGTAGTTTTGCTATTATTGGAAAACCATTCAACATATTTCAATGATATTTTCACACAGTCATCTACGCATACTACTTCGAAACGCCTGAAAATTTTATGGTTCTATCTTTACAGACAAAAAAGTTGTGACTATTTGTAGGAGATGCAATAATTTACAATATGCGCTTTTATTAGTTTTTACATGAAAAACCTTCAAAAATTTTTTTGTTCTAGACCCCCCCATGGATGTTTTTCACCGACCCAGCAAATTGAAGGGAATGGCCCAAAGTATCATTGGGCAAAATTTCAGACTTACTTATTTTTTTATAATAAAGTTGTTCTACACAACACACCGTGACCCCCTTTTTGTCGCTGATATTCTTGGACAATATAAATTATATGAGAGCAAAGCCATTTTATGCAATATTAACCAAATAACATAAATTTTAAATACAAAACAGTAGAATTTTTTCCGCTGAACAGGAAAAAATAATTGTAAAAACATAGAGTTGCAAAAATAATTCACTTTTCCGCAAAAGTCTATTTAAAAGATGGCATACATTTGTCCGTGAGCGGAATTAGGACCACTTTGGTCTCACACAAATTGTAATAAAATCATACTTTTATGAAAAGTTCTACATAAGTCTTG